>NW_012300559.1:0-3507 GCF_000151885.1 Dipodomys ordii | reverse complement strand
TTCTTCTGCTTCTACTGTTTCTCTTTCTGCTTCTCATTCTGCTTCTGCTTCTCCTTCTGCTTCTCCTATTGCTTCTGTTGCACTTCCTTATCCTTCTCCTTCTCCTACTTCTGCTTCTCCTTCTGCTTCTGCTTCTTCTGCTTCTCCTGATTCTCGTTCTGCATCTTTTTCTGCTTCTGCTTCTCCTTATGCTGCTTCTTCTGCTTCTGCTACTCCTTCTTCTGCTTCTCCTTCTGATTCTCCTTCTAATTCTCTTTCTGCTGCTCCTTCTCCTTCTTCTGCTTCTCCCTCTGCTTCTTCTACTTATGCTTATTCTTTTTCTACTGCTTCTGCTTCTCCTGCTTCTGCTTCTACTTCTTCTCCGTATGCTTCTCCTTCTCCTCCTCCTCCTTCTTCTTCTTCTTCTTCTTCTTCTTCTTCTTCTTCTTCTTCTTCTTCTTCTTCTTCTTCTTCTTCTTCTTCTTCTTCTTCTTCTTCGTCTTCTTCTTCTCTTTCTTCTGCTTCTGCTTTTCCTGCTTCTTCTGCTTCTACTGCTTCTCTTTCTGCTTCTCATTCTGCTTCTGCTTCTCCTTCTGCTTTTCCTATTGCTTCTGCGGCTCTTCCTTCTCCTTCTCCTACTTCTACTTCTCCTTCTGCTTCTGCTTCTTCTGCTTCTCCTGCTTCTCCTTATGCATCTTCTTCTACTTCTGCTTCTCCTTCTGCTGCTTCTTCTGCTTCTGTTTCTCCTTCTGCTTCTCCTTCTGCTTCTTCTTCTTCTCCTGATTCTCCTTCTGCTTCTCCTTCTGTTTCTCCTTCTCCTTCTCGTTCTTCTGCTTTTCCTTCTGCTTCTCCTTCTGCTTCTGCTGCAACTGCTACTGCTTCTGCTTCTTCTGTTTCTTCTGCTTCTCCTTCTGCTTATGATTCTCTTTCTGCTTCTGCTTCTGCTTCTACTTCAACTTCTCATTCTGCTTCTCCAGATTCTGCTTCTTCTCCTTCTCCTGCTTCTCCTTCTGCTTCAGGTTCTGCTTCTGCTTCTTCGGATTCTTATGCTTCTGCTTCTCCTGCTTCTGCTTCTTCTGCTTCCCCTCTTTCTCTTTCTGCTTCTTCTTCTGTTTCTGCTTCTCCACCTGCTTCTACTTCTTGTCCTTCTCCTGTTTTCTGCTTTTTCTTCTCCTGCTTCTGCTTCTTCTGCTTTTCCTGCTTCTCTTTCTGCTTCTCCTTCTGCTCCTTCTCCTTCTTCTGTTTCTTCTTCTTCTGCTTTTCCCGCTTCTGCTTCTTCTGCTTCTCCTGCTTCTCGTTCTGCTTCTCTTCTTAGACTTCTCTTTCCATTTCTGCTTCTGCTTCTTCTGATTCTGGTTCTTCGCCTTCTTCTTCTCCTTCTGCTTTTGTTTCTTCTGCTTCTGCTGCTTCTCCTTCTGCATCTCCTTCTGCTTGTGCTTTTCCTTCTGCTGCTTCTTCTGCTTCTGCTTCTCCTTCTCCTTCTTCTGCTTCTCCGTCTGCTTCTGCTTCTTCTTCTTTTCCTGCTTCTCCTTCTGCTTCTCCTTCTGCTTCTCCTTCTGTTTCTCCTTCTTGTTCTTCTGCTATTCCTTCTGCTTCTCTTTCTGCTTCTGCATCTTCAGCTTCTTCTGCTACTGCTTCTGCTTCTTCTGTTTCTTCTGCTTCTCCTTCTGCTTTTGCTTCTCTTTCTGCTTCTGCTTCTCCTTCTGGTTCTCCTTCTTCTTCTCCAGATTCTTCTTCTTCTGCTCCTCCTACTCCTACTCCTTCTCTTTCTCCTTCTTCTTCTTCTGTTTTTCGTCCTGCTTCTGGTTCTTCTGCTTGTTCTGTTTCTTCTGCTTCTGCTTTTCCAGCTTCTGCTTCTTCTGCTTTTCCTGCTTCTCTTTCTGCTTCTCCTTCTGCTCCTTCTCCTTCTTCTGTTTCTTCTTCTTCTGCTTCTCCCGCTTCTGCTTCTTCTGCTTCTCCTGCTTCTCGTTCTGCTTCTCTTCGTCGGCTTCTCTTTCTATTTCTGCTTCTGCTTCTTCTGATTCTGCTTCTTCTCCTTCTTCTTCTCCTTCTGCTTCTGTTTCTTCTGCTTCTCCTGCTTCTCCTTCTGCATCTCCTTCTGCTTGTGCTTTTCCTTCTGCTTCTTCTTCCCCTTCGGCTTCTCCTTCTCCTTCTTCTGCTTCTCCGTCTGCTTCTGCTTCTTCTTCTTTTCCTGCTTCTCCTTCTGCGTGTCCTTCTGTTTCTCCTTCTTGTTCTTCTGCTATTCCTTCTGCTTCTCTTTCTGCTTCTGCATCTTCAGTTTCTTCTGCTACTGCTTCTGCTTCTTCTGTTTCTTCTGCTTCTCCTTCTGCTTTTGCTTCTCTTTCTGCTTCTGCTTCTCCTTCTGGTTCTCCTTCTTCTTCTCCAGATTCTTCTTCTTCTGCTTCTCAAGCTTCTCCTTCTGCTTCAGGTTCTCCTTTTGCTTCTTCGGCTTCTTCTGCTTCTATTTCTGCTTCTCCTTCTGTTTCTTCTTCTCTTTCTGCTTCTGCTTCTCTCCTTCTTCTATTTCTTCTGCTTCTGCTTCTCCTGCTTCTGCTTCTCCTGCTTCTCTTCTGTTTCTCTTTATGCTTCTCCTTCTGCTTCTCCTTCTTCTGCTTCTACTACTGCTTCTGCTTCTCCTTGTGCATCTTCTTCTGTTTCAATTCCTCCTTCTTCTGCTTTTCATTCTGCTTCTGCTTCTCCTGCTTCTGCTTCTTCTGCTTTTCCTGCTTCTCCTTCTCCTTCTCTTTCTGCTTCTGCTTATCCTTCTGTTTCTCCTACTCCTAATCCTTCTCTTTCTCCTTCTCTTTTTCTTCTTCTTCTGCTTCTCTTGCTGCTTCTTCTTCTGCTTCTTCCGCTTTTTCTGTTTCTACTTCTTCTGCTTCAGCTTCTCCTTCTTCTGCTGCTCCTTCTACTTCTGCTTCTGATCTTCTCCTTGTTCTGTTTCTTCTGCTTCTGCTTCTCCTGCTTCTTCTTCTTTTGCTTCTCCTACTTCTCCTTCTGCTTCTCCGTCTTATTCTCCTTCTCCTTCAATTTCTCCTTCTTGTGTTTCTCATTCTGCTTCTGCTTCTCCTGCTTCTGCTTCTTCTGATTCTCCTTCTGCTTCTCTTTCTGCTTCTTATTCTGCTTCTGCTCCTCCTACTCCTAATCCTTCTCTTTCTCCTTCTTCTTCTTCTGCTTCTCGTCCTGCCTCTGCTTCTTCTGCTTGTTCTGTTTCTTCTGCTTCTGCTTTTCCAACTTCAGCTGCTTCTGCTTCTCCTTCTGCTTCATGTTCTCCTTCTGGTTCTTGGACTTCTTCTGTATCTTCTGCTTCAGCTTCTCCTGATACTGCTTCTTCTGCTTCTCTTTCTGCTACACCTTCTACTAATGCTTCTACTTCTGCTCCTTCTCCTTCTTCTGATTCTTCTTCATAACTGCATATCACGCATCTACTTCTACAGCTTCTCCAGCTAGACCATCTCCATCAGCTTCACCTTCTCCTTCATCTGCAGCACTTTCAGATTAAACTTCTGCTTCTTCTGATACATCAAA
>NW_012300558.1:0-3507 GCF_000151885.1 Dipodomys ordii | reverse complement strand
CAGGAGGGGATAGCGGGGTACAGAGAAGGGGACACAGCGGAACACAGCCGTGGACCCAGCTTGACTCAGCTGGGTACACAGCGGGAAATAGAAGACACACAGCGGGGACACAGCGGGACACAGCGGGGAACTCATTGGGACACAGCGGGGGACACAACAAAGACACAGCGGAACACTGTGGGAGACACAGTCAGGACACATCCGGACCCAGTGGAACACAGTGTGACACAGTGGGGACACAGCAGGGGACACAGCGGGACACAGTGGGGGACACAGGGGGGACAAAGCGGGACACAGCGGGGGACACAGCGGGACACAGCGGGACACAGCGGGGACACAGCAGGGACACAGCGGTGGACACAGAGGGACAGAGCAGGGGACACAGCAGGAGACACAGAGGGACACAGTGGGACACAGCGGGGGACACAGGGGGGACACAGCGGGACACAGGGGGGACACAGCGAACACACATTGGGACACAACGGGGACACAGCGGGACTCAGCGGGGGACATAGCAGCACACAGCAGGACACAGCGGGTCACAGCAGAGACAGAGCGGGTGACACAGAGGGGTACACAGCGGGACACAGCAGTGGACAAAGCAGGACACAGTGGGGGACACAGCGAGGACACTGCGGGACACTGCGGGAGACACAGCAAGGACACAGCGGGACACAGTGGAACACAGCGGGACATAGCAGTGACACAGCAGGGGACACAGCGGGACACAGCCGGGGACACAGCGGGACACAGCGGGGGAGACAGGGAGGACACAGCGGGACAAAGCGGGGGACACTGCGGGACACAGCGAGGGACACAGCGTCGATAGAGCGGGGACACAGCGGGGTACACAGCTGGGGACACAACGGGACACAGTGGGGGACATAGCAGGACACAACGGGACGCAGCGGGACACAGCGGGGCACAGCGGGGACAAAGCGGGAGATACAGCAGGGAACAGAGCAGGACACAGCGGGGGACAAGGCGAGGACACAGCGGGACATAGCGGGGACACAGCGGGGACTCAGCGGGGGACACAGCGGGGGACAAACGGGACACCACGGAACACAGCTGGATACAGCGGGACACAACGGGGACAAAGCGGGACTCAGCGGGGAGCACAGCAGGGGACAAAGCGGGACACCACGGGACATAGTGTGACACATCGCGCCACAGCGGCGATACTACGGGGACACAGCGGGACAAAGTGGGGGACACAGCTGGACACAGCGGGGGACACAGCAGGGGATAGCGGGGGACAGAGAGTGGACAGAGTGGAACACAGCGGTGACACAGCTGGACACAGCGGGGTACAAAGCGGGACACCGCGGGCACACAGCGCGGACACAGCAGGGACACAGCAGGGGACACAGTGGGACACAGCAGGGACACAGCAGGGGACACAGAGGGACACAGCGGGACACAGCGGGACACAGCGGGGCACAGCAGGGACACAGCGAGGGACACAGCAGGGGACACAGCGGGACACACCGGGGGACATAGCAGGACACAGCAGGGGACACAGGTAGGACACAGCAGGACAAAGTGGGGGACACAGCGGAACACAGCGAGGGACACAGCGGGGGACACAGTGGGACACAGCGGGGTACACTGAGAGGACACAGCGGGACCCAGCGGGACACAGCGTCGATACAGCGGGGACACAGCGGGACACAGCGGGGTACACAGCTGGGGACACAAGGGGACACAGTGGGGGACATAGCGGGACACACTGGGACACAGCGGGACACAGCGGGGCACAGCGGGGACAAAGCGGGAGACACAGCGGGGAACAGAGCAGGATACAGCGGGGGACACAGCGAGAACGCAGCGGGACACAGCGAGGACACAGCGGGACACAGCCGGGGACACAGCAGGACACAACGGGGAACACAGCGGGGGACACAGCGGAACACAGCGGCACACAGCAGGGGACACAGTGGTGACACAGTGGTACACAGCGTGGGACACAGCGAGGACACAGCAAAACACAGCGTGGGGCATCGCGGGAGACAGCGGGGGACACAGCGAGGACACAGCGGTTCACAGCGGGGACACAGCGGGGGACACAACGACGACACAGCATGACACAGCGGGGGACACAGCGGGGGACACAGCGGAACTCAGCGGGGAACACTGGGGGGACACAGCGGGTCACAGCGGGGACAAAGTGGGAGACACAGCGGGGAACAGAGCAGGACACGCGGGGGACACAGCGAGGACACAGCGGGAACAAACGGACACACGGAACACAGCGGACACAGCGGACACAGCGGGGACAATGCGGGCATACAGCGGGCAACAGCGGGGGCACAGCAGGACACAGCAGAGGACTGAGCGGGGGACACAACGGGACACAACGGGGACAAAGTGGGACTCCGCGGGGGACACAGCAGGGGACAAAGCTGAACACCACGGGACACAGTGTGACACAGAGGGACACAGCGGGGACAATGCGGGGACACAGCGGGACAAAGCGTGGGACACAGCGGGACACAACGGGACATAGCGGGGGACACAGCTGGACACAGCGGGGTACACAGCGGGACACAGCGGGCACACAGCGGGGACAGAGCGGGACACAGTGGGGACAGAGCGGTGGACACAGCAGTGAACACAGCGGGGGACACAGAGGGGACACAGCGGGACACAGCGGGGGACACAGAGAAGGCATATTGGGACACAGCGGGGACACAGCGGGACTCAGCGGGGGACACAGCAGTACACAGCGGGACACAGCGGGACACAGCGGGGGACACAGTGGGACAGAGCAGGGTACACAGCAGGGGACACAGAGGGACCCAGCAAGACACAGCGGGGGACACAGAGGGGTACACAGCGGGACACAGCGGGGGACAAAGCAGGACACAGTGTGGGACACAGCAAGGACAAAAGCGGAACACTGTGGGAGACAGAGCCAGGACACATGCGGACACAGCGGAACACAGCGTGACACAGCGGGGACACAGCAGGGGTCACAGCGGGACACAGCGGGGACACAGCGGGACACAGTGGGGGACACATGGGGGACAAAGCGGGATACAGCGGGGGACACAGCGGGACACAGCGGGCACACAGCGAGGACACTGCGGGACCAAGCGGAACTCAGCGTCGATACAGCGGGGACAAAGCGGGACACAGCGGGGTACACAGTTGGGGACACAACGGGACACAGCGGGGGACACAGCGAGGACACAGCAGAACACAGCGTGGGAAACAGCGAGGACACAGCGGGACACAGCGAGACACAGCGGGACACAGTGGGGACACAGCAGTAGACACAGCGGGACACAGCGGGGGACACAGCGGGACACAGCGGGACACAGCGGTGACACAGCCGGGACTCAGCGGGGGACACAGCGGGGGACAAACGGGACACCACGGAACACAGCGGGACACAGCGGGACACAACGGAGACACAGCAGGAACACAGCGGGGAACACAGCAGGGGACAAAGCGGGACACCACGGGACACAGTGTGACACATCGGGACACAGCGGCGACACT
>NW_012300557.1:0-3508 GCF_000151885.1 Dipodomys ordii | reverse complement strand
GGAGAAGTATAAGGAGAAGCAGTTTAAGCAGAAGAAGCAGAAGCAGGAGAAGCAGAAGCAGAAGAAAAAGAATAAGCAAAAGAAGAAGAAGCAGAAGCAGTGGGAGAAGCAGAAGAAGGAGAAGGAGCAGCAGAAGGAGAAGTTGAAGCAGAAAGAGAAGCAGAAACAGAAGGAGAACAAGAAGGAGAAGCAGGAGAACCAGAAGAAGCAGGAGAAGAAGAAGCAGAAGAAACAGGAGAAGCCGAAGAAGCAGAAGCAGAATCTGAAGCAGAAGGAGAAACAGAGGAAGCACAATCTGAAGCAGAAGCAGAAGAAACAGAAATAGTAGAATAAGCAGAAGCATAAGCACCAGGACAAGCAGAAGAACAAGAAGGAGAAGGCGAAAGAGAAGGATTAGGAGTAGGAGAAGCAAAAGGATAAGCTGAAGCAGAAAGAGACGCAGAAGGAAAAGCAGCATGAGAAGTAGGAAAGCAGGAGAAGCAGAAGCAAGAGAAGCAGAAGAAACAGAAGAACGCAGAAGCAGAATGAGAAGCAGAAGGAGAAATTGAAGCAGAAGGAGAAGCAGTAGAAGGAGAAGGAGAAGTAGAAGCAGAAAGAGAAGCAGAACGAGAAGAAGGAGAAGCAGAAGCAGGAGAAGCAGAAACAGAAGACGGAGAAGAAGCAGAAGCAGAAGGAGAAGCAGAAACAGAAGGAAAAGCAGAAAGAGAAGCAGAAGAAGCAGCAGCAGGAGAAGCAGAAGCAGAAGAAGCCGAAGAAGCAGAAGCAGAACCTGAAGCAGAAGGAGAAGCAGAAGAAGCAGAATCTGGAGAGGCAGAAGGAGAAGCAGAAGCAAAAAGAGAAGCAAAAGCAGAAGGAGAAGCAGAAGAAACAGAAGAAGCAGAGGCAGTAGCAGAAGAAGCAGAAGATGCAGAAGCAGAAGGAAAAGCAGAAGAACGAGAAGGAGAAGGAGAAGGAGAAACAGAATGAGAAGCAGAAAGAGAAGCAGAAGAAGGAGCAGGAGAAGGAAAAGCAGCAGGAGAAGCAGAAAGAGCAGTAGAAGGAGAAGCAGGAGATGCAGAAACAGGAGAAGCAGAAGCAGAAGAAACAGGAGAAGGACAAGAAGCAGAAGCAGAAGGAGAAGCAGAAACAGAAGGAGAAGCAGAAAGAGAAGGAGGGGAAGCAGAAGAAGCAGAAGCAGGAGAGGCAGAAGCTTAACCATCCGAAGAAGCAGAAGCAGAACCTGAAGCAGAAGGAGAAGCAGGAGAAGCAGAAGAAGCAGAATCTGGAGAAGCAGAAAGAGAATCAAAAGCAGAAGGAGAAGCAGAAGAAACAGAAGAAGTAGAAGCAGTAGCAGTTGTAGCAGAAGCAAAAGAAGCAGAAGGAAAAGCAGAAGAACAAGAAGGAGAAGGAGAAACAGAAGGAGAAGAAGAAGGAGAAGCAGAAAGAGAAGCAGGTAAAGCAGAAGAAGAAGAAGCAGAAGGAGAAGCAGAAGAAGGAGAAGGAGAAGCAGAAGCAGAAGAAGATGCAGAAGGAGAAGCAGGAGAAGCAGAAGAAGCAGAAGCAGAAGGAGAAGCAGGAAAAGCAGAAGAAGCAGAAGCAAAAGGAGAAGCAAAAGAAGGAGAAGGAGAAGGAGAAGCAGAAGCAGAAGAAGCATAAGGACAAGCACAAGCAGAAGGAGATGCAGAAGAAGAAGCAGGAGAAGCAGAAGCTGAAGGAGAAGCAGAAGTAGGAGAAGGAGAAGGAGGAGAAGCAGAAGCAGAAAGAGAAGCAGAAGCGGAATGAGAAGCAGAAAGAGAAGCAGGAGAAGCACAAGAAGCAGAAGCAGGAGAAGCCGAAAGAGAAGAAGCAGAAACAGAAGCAGAAGTAGAAGCAGAAGCAGATGAGATGCAGAAGAAGAAGCTGGAGAAGCAGAAGCTGAAGGAGAAGCAGAAGTAGGAGAAGGAGATGGAGGAGAAGCAGAAGCAGAAGAGAAGCAGAAGCGGAATGAGAAGCAGAAAGAGAAGCAGGAGAAGCACAAGAAGCAGAAGCAGGAGAAGCCGAAAGAGAAGAAGCAGAAGAAGCAGATTCAGAAGCAGAAGTAGAAGCAGAAGCAGAAGGAGAATCAGCAGAAGAAGTAGAACCAGAAATTCAGGCAGGAGAAACAGAAGAAGCAGAAGCAGAAGCAGAAGGAGAAGCAAAAAGAGAAGCAGTAGGAGAAGTAGAAGAAGCAGCAGAAGGAGAAGCAGCAGAAGAAGCAGAAAAACAAGCAGGAGAAGCAGAAGCAAGAAGAGAAGTAGAAGCAGAAGAAACAGAAGCAGAAGAAGAAGCAGTAGAAGCACAAGAAGCAGAAGCAGGAGAAGCAGAAGCAGAAGATAAAGAAGAAGCATAAGAAGCAGAAGCAGAGGGAGAAACAAAAGAAGGAGAAAGAGCAGAAGAAGGTGAAGCAGAAGGAGATGCAGAAGCAGAAAGAGAAGCAGAAACAGAAGGAGAAGAAGAAGGAGAAGTAGGACAATCAGAAGAAGCAGAAGCAGAAAGAGAAGGAGAAGAAGGAGAAGCAGAAGGAGAAGGACAAGCAGGAGAAGCAGAAGAAGCAGAAGCGGGAGGAGCAGAAGAAGAAGAAGAAGAAGAAGAAACAGAAGAAAGAGAAGGAGCAGAAGGAGAAGCAGAAGCAGAAGGAGAAGCAAAAGAGAAGCAGAAGAAGCAGAAGAAGCAGTAGCAGGAGAAGCAGAAGCAGAAGAAACAGAAGAAGCCCAAGAAGCAGAAGGAGAACCTGAAGCAGAAGGAGAAGCAGAAGCAGCAGAAGCTGGAAAAGTAGAAGCAGAAGAAACAGAACAAGCAGAAGAAGCAGAAGAAGAACGAGAAGCAGAAGAAGAACAAGGAGAAAGAGAAGGATTAGGAGTAGGAGAAACAGAAGGATAAGCAGAAGCAGAAAGAGAAAGAGAATGAGAAGGAGAAGCAGAAGAAGCAGAAGCGGGAGAAGCAGAAGAAGAAGAAGAAGAAACAGAAGAAGGAGAAGGAGCAGAAGGAGAAGCAAAAGCAGAAGGAGAAGCAGAAATAGAAACAGAAGCAGAAGAAGCAGTTGCAGGAGAAGCAGAAGCAGAAGAAACAGAAGAAGCTGAAGAAGCAGAAGGAGAACCTGAAGCAGAAGGAGAAGCAGAAGCATCAGAAGCTGGAAAAGCAGAAGCAGAAGATACAGAACAAGCAGAAGAATCAGAAGCAGAACGAGAAGCAGAAGAATAAGAAGGAGAAAGAGAAGGATTAGGAGTAGGAGGAGCAGAAGCAGAATTAGAAGCAGAAAGAGAAGCAGAAGGAGAAGCAGAAGGAGAAACAGAAGAAGCAGAAGCAGGAGAAGCAGAAGCTGAAGCAGAATGAGAAGCACAAGAAGGAGAAATTGAAGGAGAACGAGAAGCAGAGGAGAAGTATGAGAAGCAGATGATGGAGAAGCAGGAGAAGCAGACGCAGAGAATCAGATGAAGGAGAGAGTCAGAGCAGACGAGAAAAGAGTCAGAAGAGAGCAGAGAGCAGATGCTGAGTCTGAAGAATCTGAAAA
>NW_012300556.1:0-3509 GCF_000151885.1 Dipodomys ordii | reverse complement strand
GAGACAGTAGCAGAAGATGTAGATTCAGAAGGAGAAGCAGAAGGAAAAGCAGAAGAACGAAAAGGAGAAGGAGAAACAGAATGAGAAGCAGAATGAGAAGCAGAAGAAGGAGCAGGAGAAGGAAAAGCAGCAGGAGAAGCAGAAAGAGAAGCCGAAGGAGAAGCAGGAAATGCAGAAACAGGAGAAGCAGAAGCAGAAGAAACAGGAGAAGGACAAGAAGCAGAAGTAGAAGGAGAAGCAGAAACAGAAGGAGAAGCAGAAAGAGAAGGAGGGAAAGCAGAAGAAGCAGAAGCAGGAGAAGCAGAAGCATAACAATGCGAAGACGCAGAAGCAGAACCTGAAGCAGAAGGAGAAGCAGGAGAAGCAGAAGAAGCAGAATCTTTAGAAGCAGAATGAGAAGCAGAAGGAGAAGCAGAAGCAGAAAGAGAATCAAAAGCAGAAGGAGAAGCAGAAGAAACAGAAGAAGTAGAAGCAGTAGCAGGTGTAGCAGAAGCAGAAGGAAAAGTAGAAAAACAGGAAGGAGAAGGAGAAACAGAAGGAGAAGTAGAAGGAGAAGCAGAAAGAGATGCAGGTAAAGCAGAAGAAGAAGAAGCAGAAGGAGAATCAGAAGGAGAAGCAGAAGAAGGAGAAGGAGAAACAGAAGCAGAAGAAGATGCAGAAGGATAAGCAGGAGAAGCAGAAGAAGCAGAAGCAGAAGGAGAATCAGGAGAAGCAGAAGAAGCAGAATCTGGAGAAGCAGAAGGAGAAGCAGAAGCAGAAAGAGAAGCAAAAGCAGAAGGAGAAGCAGAAGAAACAGAAGAAGCAGAGGCAGTAGCAGAAGAAGCAGAAGATTCAGAAGCAGAAGGAGAAGCAGAAGGAAAAGCAGAACTAGAAGGAGAAGGAGAAGGAGAAATAGGAGTAGAAGCAGAAAGAGAAGCAGAAGAAGGAGCAGTAGAAGGAAAAGCAGCGGGAGAAACAGAAAGAGCAGCAGAAGGAGAAGCAGGAAATGCAGAAACAGGAGAAGAACAAGCAGAAGAAACAGGAAAAGGACAAGGAGCAGAAGCAGAAGGAGAAGCAGAAAGAGAAGGAGGGGAAGCAGAAGAAGCAGAAGCAGGAGAAGCAGAAGCATAAGAATCCGAAGAAGCAGAAGCAGAACCTGAAGCAGAAGGAGAAGCAGGAGAAGCAGAAGAAGCAGAATCTGGAGAAGCAGAATGAGAAGCAGAAGGAGAAGCAGAAGCAGAAAGAGAATCAAAAGCAGAAGGAGAAGCAGAAGAAACAGAAGAATTAGAAGCAGTAGCAGTTGTAGCAGAAGCAGAAGGAAAAGCAGTAGAACAAGAAGGAGAAGGAGAAACAGAAGGAGAAGCAGAACGAGAAGCAGAAAGAGAAGCAGGTAAAGCAGAAGAAGAAGAAGCAGAATGAGAACCAGAAGGAGAAGCAGAAGCAGAAAGAGAAGCAAAAGCAGAAGGAGAAGCAGAAGAAACAGAAGAAGCAGAATCAGTAGCAGAAGAAGCTGAAGATGCAGAACCAGAAAGAGAAGCAGAAGGAATAGCAGAAGAACGAGAAGGAGAAACAGAAGGAGAAGCAGAAGGAGACGCAGGAAAAGCAGAAGATACAGAAGCAGACGGAGAAGCAGAAGAAGGAGAAGGAGAAGCCAGAGCAGAAGATGAAGCAGAATGAAAAGCACAAGCAGAAGGAGATGCAGAAGGAGAAGCAGTAGATGCAGAAGAAGCAGAAGCAGAAGGTGAAGAAGAAGGAGAAGAATCAGAATCAGAAGAAGCAGAAGCAGAAATAGAAAGAGAAGCCGATGAAGAGAAGCAGAATTAGAAGCAGGAGAAGCACAAGCGGGAGAAGCAGAAGAAGAAGAAACAGAAGGAGAAGGAGCAGAAGCAGAAGGAGAAGCAGAAAGAGAAGCAGGAAAAGCAGAAGAAGCAGAAGCAGGAGAAGCAGAAGGAGAAGAAACAGGAGTAGGACAAGAAGCAGAAGCAGAAGCAGAAGGAGAAGCAGAAATAGAAGGAGAAGCGGAAAGAGAAAGAGGGGAAGCAGAAGAAGCAGAAGTATAAGAATCCGAAGAAGCCGAAGCAGAACCTGAAGCAGAAGGAGAAGCAGGAGAAGCAGAAGAAGCCGAATCTGGAGAAGCAGAATGAGAAACTGAAGTAGAAGCAGAAGCAGAAGCAGAAAGAGAATCAAAAGCAGAAGGAGAAACAGAAGAAACAGAAGAAGCAGAAGCAGTAGCAGTTGCAGCAGAAGCAGAAGGAGAAGCAGAAGGAAAGCAGAAGAACGAGAAGGAGAAGGAGAAACAGAAGGAGAAGCAGAAGGAGAATCAGAAGGAGAAGCAGAAGAAGCAGAAGGACAAGCAGAAGGAGAAACAGAAGCAGAAAAAACAGCAGAAAGAGAAGCAGAAGCAGAAGAAGATGCAGAACGAGAAGCAGGAGAAGCAGAAGAAGCAGAAGCAGAAGGAGAAGTAGAAGAAGGAGAAGGAGAAGGAAGAGCCGCAGAAGCAATAGGAGAAGCAGAAAGAGAAGCAGAAGCAGAATGAGAAGCAGAAAGAGAAGCAGTAGAAGCAGAAGAAGCAGGAAAAGCAGAAGCAGAAGAAAGAGAAGAAGACGAAGAAGAAGAAGAAGCATAAGGAGAAGCATAAGGAGAACCATAAGGAGAAGTATAAGGAGAAGCAGTAGAAGCAGAAGAAGCAGAAGCAGGAGAAGCTGAAGCAGAAGAAAAAGAATAAGCAAAAGAAGCAGAAACAGAAGCAGTGAGAGAAGCAGAAGAAGGAGAAGGAGCAGCAGAAGGAGAAGCAGAAGCAGAAAGAGAAGCAGAAACAGAAGGAGAACAAGAAGGAGAAGCAGGAGAATCAGAAGAAGCAGAAAGAGAAGGAGAAGAAGGAGAAGCAGAAGTAGAATCCGAAGAAACAGAAGAAGAAGAAGCAGAAGAAACAGAAACAAAAGAAACAGAAGAAGGAGAAGAGCAGAAGCAGAAGCAGAAGGAGAAGCAGAAGCAGAAGAAGAAGCAGAAAGAGAAGCAGGAGAAGCAGAAGAAGCAGGAGAAGCAGAAGCAGAAGAAACAGAAGAAGCCGAAGAAGCAGAAGCAGAATCTGAAGCAGAAGGAGAAACAGAAGAAGCACAATCTGAAGCAGAAGCAGAAGAAACAGAAATAGTAGAATAAGCAGTAGCAGAAGCACCAGGACAAGCAGAAGAACAAGAAGGAGAAGGCGAAAGGGAAGGATTAGGAGTAGCAGAAGCAAAAGGATAAGCAGAAGCAGAAAGAGACGCAGAAGGAGAAGCAGCACGAGAAGTAGGAGAAGCAGAAGCAAGAGAAGCAGAAGAAACAGAAGACGCAGAAGCAGAATGAGAAGCAGAAGGAGAAATTGAAGCAGAAGGAGAAAGAGAAGCAGAAGGAGAAGCAGAAGAAGGAGAAGGAGAAGCAGAAAGAGAAGCAGAAAGAGAAGCACAACGAGAAGCAGGAGAAGCAGAAGCAGGAGAAGCAGAAGCAGAAGAAACATAAGAAGGAGAAGAAGCAGAAGGAGAAGCAGAAAC
>NW_012300555.1:0-3509 GCF_000151885.1 Dipodomys ordii | reverse complement strand
CGGGACACACAGCGGGACACAGCGGGACACAGCGGGGGATACAGCATGGACACAGCGGGTCACAGCGTGGAAATAGTGGGGGACAAGGCGGGGGACACAGCGGGATACAGAAGGACACAGCGAGGACACAGCGGGACACAGGAGGACACACCGGGGACACAGCGGGGACACTGAGGGGACACAGCGGGGACACAGCCGAGGACACAGTGGGACACAGCTGGGGATACAGCCAGGACACAGCAGGGACACTGCGGGACACAGATTTTCACAGCGGGGAAATAGTGGGGGACACAGCGGGGGACAGAGCGGGATACAGAAGGACACAGCGAGGACTCTGCGGGGACATAGGGGGACACTGCGGGACACAGCGGGGACACAGAGGGACATAGAGATAACACAGGGAGGACACACCAGGGTCACAGCGGGACACAGGGGTGCCACAGCGGGACACAGCGTGGGACATAGAGGCGGACACAGCAGCACACAGCGGGCCACAGCGGGGACACAGCAGGACACAGCGGGACACAGCGGGGAACACACAGGTGGAGAGCAGGCACACAGAGGGACACAGCGGGACACAGCGGGACACAGCGGGGAACACAGCGGGACACAGAGCAGGACACAGTGGGACACTGCGGGGGACACAGCATGGACACAGCGGGTCATAGCGGGGAAATAGTGGGGGACAAGGCGGGGGACACAGCGGGATACAGAAGGACACAGCGGGACACAGGAGGACACAGCAGGGACACAGCGGGGACACAGCGGGGGACACAGTGGGACACAGCGGGGACACAGAGGGACTCAGCAGTTACACAGCGAGGACACACCAGGGACACAGCGGGACACAGCGGAGACACAGCAGGGACAAAGTGAGACACAGCGAGGACACAGCGGGACACAGCGTGGGCCACAGCGGGGGACAGCGGTGACACACCCGCGGACTGCGGGGACACAGCGGGACACAGCAGGACACAGCAGGGGAAACAGCAGGACACAGTGGGGGACACAGCGGGGGACACAGCGGGACACAGCAGGGGACACAGCGAGGACACAGCGGGGGACACAGCGGGGGACACAGCGAGGACACAGCGTCGATAAAGCGGGGACACAGCGTTACATAGCGTGGTACACAGCTGTGGACACAACGGGACACAGTGGGGGCACAGCCGGACACAGCGGGACACAGTGGGACACAGCGGGGACAAAGCGTGAGACACAGCGGGGGACAGAGAGGGAGACAGCAGGGGACACAGCGAGGAAACAGCGGGAAACAGCGGTGACACAGCGGGGACAAGGCGGGGGACACAGCGGGACACAGCGGGGACAGAGCAGGACAGAGCATGACACAGCGAGGACACATTGGGCCACAGCGAGGTACACAGCTGGGGACACAACGGGACACAGCGGGGGACACAGCGAGGACACAGCGGGACACAGCGGGACACTGCGGGAACATAGCGGGACACAGCGGGGTACACAGCGGGACACAGCGGGTCACAGCTGGGGACATAGCGGGGACACAGCGGGACACAGCGGGGGACACAGCGAGGACACAGCGTGACACAGCAGAACACAGCGGGGGACAAAGCGGGTGACAGCGGGGGACACAGCAAGGACACAGAGGGACACAGCGGCCACACAGAGGGGACTCAGCGGGGGATACAGCAGGGGACAAAGAGGGACACCACGGGACACAGTGGGACACAGTGGGACACAGCGGGACCCTGCGGGGACACAGCAGGACAAAGCGGGGGACACGGCGGGACACAGCGGGACAAAGTGGGGGACACAGTGGGACACAGCGGAGACAGAGATGGGCCACAGCAGGACACAGCCGTGACACAGTTGGACACAGCGGGGTACACAGCAGGACACAGCGGGACACAGCGGGGACTCACCAGGGGACACAGCGGGGGACAAACTGGGACACCACGGGACACAGTGGGATACAGCGGGACACAGCAGTGGACACAGCGGGAACATAGCGGGACACAGCGGGGTACACAGCGGGACACAGCAGTGGACACAGCGGGGACACAGCGGGACACAGCGGGGGACACAGCGAGAACACAGCGGGTCACAGCGGGACACAGCGTGGGACAAAGCAGGAGACAGCGGGGGACACAGCGAGGACACAGCTGGACACAGCGGGGTACACAGCGGGACACAGCGGAGGACACAGAAGGGTACACAGCGGGACACAGAGGGAAACACAGCGAGGTCACAGCGGGGGCCAAAGCAGGACAACACGGGACACAGTGTGACACAGTGTGACACAGCGGGGACACTGCAGGGGCCCAGTGGGACAAAGCGGGCAACACAGCGCGACACAGCAGGACACAGTGGGGACACAACGGGGGACAGCAGGGGACAGAGAGGGGACACAGCAGGACACAGCGGCGACACAGCTGGACACAGCGGGGGACACAGCGGGACACAGGGGGCACACAGTGGGGACACAGCGGGGGACACAGCGGGACACAGCGGGTCACAGCGGGGGGCACAGCGGGACACAGCGGGGGAAACAGAGGGGTACATAGCGGGACACAGCCGGGAACACAGCGTGGACACAGTGGGACACACCGGGACACAGCGTCAATACAGCGGGGACAGAGCGGGTCACAGCACGGACACAGTGAGACACAGCGGGACACAGCGAGGGACACAGAGGGACACAGCGGGTACACAGTGGGACACAGCAGGACACAGCGGGGGACACAGCGGAACACATCGTGGGACACATCGAGGACACAGCGGGACACAGCGGTACACAGCGGGGACACAGCAGGGACACAGCAGGGACACAGCGGAGGACACAGCGGGGGACATAGCGGGACACAAAGGGGAACACAGCGAGGACACAGCGGGACCCAGCAGGACACAGCGTCGATACAGCGGGGACACAGCGGGACACAGCAGGGTACACAGCTGGGGACACAACTGGACACAGCGGTGGACACAGCGAGGACACAGCTGGAGACAGCGGGGACACTGCGGGAACATAGCTGGACACAGCGGGGAACACAGCGGGACACAGCTGGGGACACAGAGTGGTACACAGAGGGACACACCAGGAAACACAGTGAGGTCACAGCGGGGGACCAAGCGGGACAACACGGGACACAGTGTAACACAGCGAGACACAGCGGGACACAGCGGGGGACAAAGCGGGGGACAACAGGGGACAGGGGACACAGCGGGACACAGCGGGGACACAGCTGGACACAGCGGGGTACACAGAGGGACACAGCGGGCACACAGTGGGGACACAGCAGGACACAGCGGGGACGGAGCATGACAGAGCATGACACAGCGAGGACACATTGGGACACAGCGGGGACACAGCGGAACTCAGCGGGAGACACAGCAGTACACAGCGGGACACAGTGGGACACACCGGGGAGACAGCAGGGACACAGTGGGGGACACAGCGGGACACAGCGGGTCACAGCGGGGGACACAGCTGGACACAGCAGGGGACACAGAGGGTTACACAGCGGGACACA
>NW_012300554.1:0-3509 GCF_000151885.1 Dipodomys ordii | reverse complement strand
AGCGGCACCCAGCGGGACACAGCGTAGATACAGCGGAGACACAGCGTTACACAGCATGGTACAAAGCTGTGGACACAACGGGACACAGTGGGGGCACAGCGGGACACAGCAGGACGCAGTGGGACACAGCGGGGATAAAGCGTGAGACACAGCAGGGGACAGAGCTGGAGACAGCGGGGGACACAGCGGGGACACAGCGAGGACACAGCGGGACAGAGCGGGACACTGCAGGGCACAGCGGGGGACACAGCGGGACACAGCGGGGGACACAGCGGGAGACAGCGGGGGACACAGCGAGGACACAGCGGGACACAGCGCTGACACTGCGGGGACACAGCGGGGGACACAGTGGGGGACACAGCCGGACACAGCAGGACACAGCGGGGGACACATGGAGGACTCAGCGGGACAAAGCGGGGACACAGCGGCGACTCACCGCGGGACACAGCGGGGGACAAAGCGGGACACCACTGAACACAGTGGGAAACAGCGGGACAGAGAGGGGAAACTGCGGGGACACAGTGGGACAAAGCGTGGGACACATAGGGACACAGCGGGGGACACAGCGGGGGACACAGCCGCACACAATGGGACACAGCGGGGCACACAGGGGGGACCCAGCGGGACCCAGCGGGGTACACAGCGAGGACACAGCGGGACTCAGCGGTACACAGCGTCGATACAGCGGGGACACAGCGTTACACAGCGTGGTACACAGCTGTGAACACAACGGGACACAGTTGGGGCACAGCGGGACACAGCGGTACACAGTGGGACACAGCGGGGACAAAGCTTGAGACACAGCGGGGTACAGAGCAGGAGACAGCGGGGGACACAGCGAGGACACAGCAGGACACAGTGCTGACACTGCGGGGGACACAGCGGGGGACACAGCGGGGGACACAGCCGGACACAGCGGGACACAGTGGGGGAAACAGGGGGGACCCAGCAGGACCCAGCGCGGGAAACAGCGTGGACACATTGGGACACAGCGGGGACACAGCGGGACACAGCGGGGGACACAGCAGTAAATAGCGGGACACAGCGGGCCACAGCGAGGGACACAGAGGGGTACATAGCGGGACACAGTGGGGAACACAGGGAGGACACAGCGGGACCCAGCGGGACACAGCGTCGATACAGCGGGGACACAGTGGGACATAGTAGGGTACACAGCTGGGGACACAACGGGACACAGCGGGGGACACAGCGAGGACACAGCAGAACACAGCGTGGGAAACAGCGAGGACACAGCGGGACACAGCGAGACACAGCGGGACACAGTGGGGACACAGCAGTAGACACAGCGAGACACAGCGGGGGACACAGCGGGACACAGCGGGGAACACAGCGAGGACACAGTGGGGACACAGCGGGGACACGGCGGGAACATAGTGGGACACAGCGGGGCACACAGCGGGACACAGCGGGACACAGCTTGGGACACAGCGGTAACATAGCAGGACACAGCAGGGGACACAGCGAGGACACAGCGGGACACAGTGGGACACAGCGTGGGACAAAGCGGGAGACAGCAGGGGACACAGCGAGGACACAGCGAGACACAGCGGCGACACATAGAGGACTCAGCGGGGGACACAGTGGGGGACAGAGCGGGACACATCGGGACAATGCGGGGCACAGCGGGGGACACAGCGGGACACAGCGGGGGACCCAGCGGGCCACAGCGGGACACAGTGGGACACTGCGGGGAACAGCGGGGGACACAGCGGGACACAGCGGGGGACACAGGGAGGACACAGCTTAACACAGCATGGGACAAAGCGAGGACACAGCGGGACACAGCGAGACACAGCGGGACACAGAGGGACACAGCAGTGGACACAGCGGGACACAGCGGGGGACAAAGCGGGACACCACGGAACAAAGCAGGACACAGCGTGAAACAGCGGTGAACCTGCGGGGACACAGCGGGACACAGCGGGGGACACAGCGGGACACAGCGGGGACACAGCGGGGACACAGCGGGACACAGCAGGTCACAGCGGGGGACACAGCGGGACACAGCGGGACACAGCGGGGGACACAGCAGGGACACAGTGGGACACAGTAAGACACAGCGTGGGACAAAGCGGGAGACAGCGGAGGACACAGTGAGGAAACAGCTGGACACAGCGGGGACACAGAGGGGACTCAGCAGGGGACATAGAGGGAAAAAAGCCGGACACCACGGGACACTGTAGGACACAGCGGGACACAGCGGGGACACTGCGGGACACAGTCAGGAGACACAGCGGTGGACAGCGGGGGACAGAGAATGGACACAGCGGGACACAGAGGGGACACAGCTGGACACAGAAGGGGACACAGCGGGACACAGCGGACACACAGCGGGGACAGAGCTGGACACAGAGGGACACAGAAGGGACAGAGCGTGACACAGGTGGACACTGAGGGAGACAGAGCGAGGACACAGCCGGACACAGCGAAACAAAGCGTGACACAGTGGGGACACAGCAGGGGACACAGCGGGACACAGTGGGGGACACAGCGGGACACAGCGGGGTACACGGCAGGGACAAAGAAGGACACAGCAGGGGACACAGCGAGGACACAGCGGGACACAGCGGTGACACAGCGGGACACAGCTGGGGACACTTCGGACACAGCGGGACACAGAGGGACACAGCAAGGACACAGCGGGGGATTGTGGGGGACACAGCTGGACACAGCAAGGCAAAACGGGGTCACAGCAGTGGACACAGCAGGACACAGCGCGGGACACAACGGGACACAGCGGGGGACACAGCGGGACACAGCGGGGACACAGCGGGGGACACAGCGGGACACAGCAGAGACACAGCGGGGACACAGCGGGACACAGCATGACACAGCGGGGGACACAGCGGGACACAGCGGGACACAGCGGGGGACACTGCAGGGACACATTGGGACACAGTAGGACACAGCGTAGGACAAAGCGGGAGACAGCAGAGGACACAGCGAGGACACAGCTGGACACAGCGGGGACACAGAGGGGACTCATCAGGGGACATAGAGGGGAAAAAGCGGGACACCACGGGACACAGTAGGACACAGCGGGACACAGTGGGACACAGCGGGACACAGCGGGGGACACAGCGGGACACAGCGGAGGACCCAGCGAGGACACAGCGGGACACAGTGGGGGACACAGCGAGGAAGCAGCGGGGGACACAGTGGGGGACACTGCACGACACAGCGGGGAACACAGCGAGGACACAGCGCGACCCAGCGGGACACAGCGTCGATACAGCGGGGATACAGCGTTACACAGCGTGGTTCACATCTGTGGACACAACGGGACACAGTTGGGGCAGAGCGGGACACAGTGGGACACAGCGAGGACAAATCGTGAGACGTAGCGGGGGACAGAGCGGGAGACAGCGGGGGACACAGCGGGGACACAGAGGGGACTCAGCACGGGACATAGAGGGAAAAAAGCGGGACACCACGGGACACAGTAGGACACAGCGGGACACAGCGGGGACACTGCGGGACACAGCCAG
>NW_012300552.1:0-3509 GCF_000151885.1 Dipodomys ordii | reverse complement strand
CAGAATAAGCAGAAACAGAATCTGAAGCAGGAGAAACAGAAGAAGCACAATCTGAAGCAGAAACAGAACAAACAGAAATAGTAGAATAAGCAGAAGCAGAAGCAGCAGGAGAAGCAGAAGTAGAAGACGTCGAAGGCGAAAGAGAAGGATTAGGATTAGGAGAAGAAAAAGGATAAGCAAAAGCAGAAAGAGACGCAGAAGGAGAAGCAGCAAGAGAAGTAGGAGAAGCAGGAGAAGCAGAAGCAGAAGAAACAGAAGACACAGAAGCAGATTGAGAAGCAGAAGGAGAAATTGAAGCGGAAGCAGAATCAGAAGGAGAAGAAGAAGCAGAAGGAGAAGCAGAAGAAGGAGAAAGAGAAGCAGAAAGAGAAGCAGAAAGGGAAATAGAACGAGAAGCAGGAGAAGCAGAAGCAGGAGAAGCAGAAGCAGAAGAAACAGAAGAAGGAGAAGAAGCAGAAGCAGAAGGAGAAGCAGAAAGAGAAGGAAAACAGAAAGAGAAGCAGGAGAAGCAGAAGAAGCAGGAAAACAGAAACAAAAGAAAGAGAAGAAGAAGGAGAAGAAGAAGAAGAAGAAGCATAAAGAGAAGCATAAGGAGAAGCAGTAGAAGCAGAAGAAGCAGAACCAGGTGAAGCAGAAGAGGAGAAAAAGAATACGCAAAAGAAGCACAAACAGAAGCGGTGGGAGAGGCAGAAAAAGGAGGAGGAGAAGGAGCAGTAGAAGGAGAATCAGAAGCAGAAAGAGAAGCAGAAACAGAAGGAGAACAAGAAAGAAAAGGAGGAAAATCAGAAGAAGCAGAAGTAGAAGCAAAAAGAGAAGGAGAAGCAGAAGTAGAAACAGAAGAAGAAGAAGCAGAAGAATCAGAAGCAAAAGAAACAGAAGAAGGAGAAGAGCAGAAGCAGAAGCAGAAGGAGAAGCAGAAGCAGAAGGAGAAGCAGAAGGAGAAGCAGAAGCAGAAATACAATCAAAAGCAGAAGCAGAAGCAGAAGAAACAGAAGAAGTAGAAGCAGTAGCAGTTGTAGCATAAGCAGAACGAGAAGCAGAAGGAAAAGCAGAAGAACAAGAAGGAGAAGGAGAAACAGAAGGAGAAGCAGAAGGAGAAGCAGAAAGAGAAGCAGGTAAAGCAGAAGAACAAGAAGCAGGAGAATCAGAAGGAGAAGCAGAAGAAGGAGAAGGAGAAGCAGAAGCAGAAGAAGATGCAGAAGAAGAAGCAGGAGAAGCAGAAGGAGAAGCAGTAAAAGCAGAAGTAGCAGAAGGGAAAGGAGAAGCAAAAGAAGGAGAAGGAGAAGTAGAGGCAGAAGAAGAAGCATAAGGAGAAGCACAAGCAGAAGGAGATGCAGAAGGAGAAGCAGGAGAAGCAGAAGAAGCAGAAGCTGAAGGAGAAGCAGAAGTAGGAGAAGGCGAAGGAGGAGAAGCAGAAGCAGAAGGAGAAGCAGAAGCGGAATGAGAAGCAGAAAGAGAAGCAGGAGAAGCACAAGAAGCAGAAGCAGGAGAAGCCGAAAGAGAAGAAGCAGAAGAAGCAGAATCAGAAGCAGAAGTAGAAGCAGAAGCAGAAGAAGCAGCAGAAGAAGTAGAACCAGAAATTCAGGCAGGAGAAACAGAAGAAGCAGAAGCAGAAGCAGAAGGAGAAGCAAAAAGAGAAGCAGAAGGAGAAGTAGAAGAAGCAGCAGAAGGAGAAGCAGCAGAAGAAGCAGAAAAACAAGCAGAAGAAGCAGAAGCACAAAGAGAAGTAGAAGCAGAAGAAGCAGAAGCAGAAGAAGCAGTAGAAGCAGAAGAAGCAGAAGCAGGAGAAGCAGAAGCAGAAGATAAAGAAGAAGCATAAGAAGCAGAAGCAGAGGGAGAAACAGAAGAAGGAGAAAGAGCAGCAGAATGTGAAGCAGAAGGAGATGCAGAAGCAGAAAGAGAAGCAGAAACAGAAGGAGAAGAAGAAGGAGAAGTTGGAGAATCAGAAGAAGCAGAAAGAGAAGGAGAAGAAGGAGAAGGAGAAGCAGAAGGAGAAGGACAAGCAGGAGAAGCAGAAGAAGCAGAAGCGGGAGAAGCAGAAGAAGAAGAAGAAGAAACAGAAGAAAGAGGAGGAGCAGAAGGAGAAGCTGAAGCAAAAGGAGAAGCAGAAAGAGAAGCAGAAGAAGGTGTAGCAGGAGAAGCAGAAGCAGAAGAAACAGAAGAAGCCCAAGAAGCAGAAGGAGTACCTGAAGCAGAAGGAGAAGGAGAAGCAGCAGAAGCTAGAAAAGCAGAAGCAGAAGAAACAGAACAATCAGAAGAAGCAGAAGCAGAACGAGAAGCAGAAGAAGAAGAAGGAGAAAGAGAAGGATTAGGAGTAGGAGGAGCAGAAGGAGAATCAGAAGCAGAAAGAGAAGCAGAAGGAGAAGCAGAAGGAGTAACAGAAGAAGCAGAAGCAGGAGAAGCAGAAGCAGAAGCAGAATGAGAAGCACAAGAAGGAGAAATTGAAGGAGAAGGAGAATGAGACGGAGAAGCAGAAAGAGAAGTAGGAGAAGCAGAAGAAGAAGAAGAAGCAGGAGAAGCAGAAGCAGAAGAAAGAGAAGAAGGAGAAGAGCAGAAGCAGAAACAGACGGAGAAGCAGAAGCAAAAGGAGAAGCAGAAGAAGCAGAAGCTGAAGAAGAAGAAGAAGAAGAAACAGAAAAAGAAGAAGAAGCAGAAGAAGAAGCAGCAGGAGAAGCAGAAGAAGAAGAAGGAGAAGGAGCAACAGAAGCAGAAGCAGAAAGAGAAGCAGAAACAGAAGGATAACAAGAAGCAGAAGCAGGAGAATCAGAAGAAGCAGAAGTAGAAGCAGAAAGAGGAGAAGAAGGAGAAGCAGAAGTAGAAACAGAAGAAACTGAAGAAAAAACAGAAGCAAAAAAACAGAAGAAGAAGAGCAGAAGCAGAAGGAGAAGCAGAAGGAGAAGCAAAAAGAGAAGCAGAAGGAGAAGTAGAAGAAGCAGCAGAAGGAGAAGCAGCAGAAGAATCAGAAAAACAAGCAGGAGAAGCAGAAGCAGAAAGAGAAGAAGAAGCAGTAGAAGCATAAGAAGCAGAAGCAGGAGAAGCAGAAGCAGAAGCTAAAGAAGAAGCATAAGAAGCAGAATCAGAGGGAAAAACAGAAGAAGGAGAAAGAGCAGCAGAAGGTGAAGCAGAAGGAGATGCAGAAGCAGAAAGAGAAGCAGAAACAGAAGGAGAAGAAGAAGGAGAATTTGGAGAATCAGAAGAAGCAGAAGCAGAAGCTGAAAGAGAAGGAGAAGAAGGAGAAGGAGATGCAGAAGGAGAAGGACAAGCAGGAGAAGCAGAAGAAGCAGAAGCGGGAGGAGCAGAAGAAGAAGAAGAAGAAGAAGAAGAAGAAGAAGAAGAAGAAGAAGAAGAAGAAGAAGAAGAAGAAGAAGAAGAAGAAGAAGAAACAGAAGAAAGAGAAGGAGCAGAAGGAGAAGCAGAAGCAGAAGGAGAAGCAGAAAGAGAAGCAGAAGAAGCTAGTAGCAGGAGAAACAGAAGCAGAAGAAACAGAAGAGGCCCAAGAAGCAGAAGGA
>NW_012300551.1:0-3509 GCF_000151885.1 Dipodomys ordii | reverse complement strand
AGAAGCAGAAGAAGCAGAATCTGGAGAAGCAGAAAGAGAAAGCAGAAGCAGATAGAGAATCAAAAGCAGAAGGAGAAGCAGAAGAAACAGAAGAAGTAGAAGCAGTAGCAGGTGTAGCAGAAGCAGAAGGAAAAGCATAAAAACAGGAAGGAGAAGGAGAAACAGAAGGAGAAGTAGAAGGAGAAGCAGAAAGAGAAGCAGGTAAAGCAGAAGAAGAAGAAGCAGAAGGAGAATCAGAAGGAGAAGCAGAAGAGGAGAAGGAGAAACAGAAACAGAAAAAGATGCAGAAATAGAAGCAGGAGAAGCAGAAGAAGCAGAAGCAGAAGGAGAAGCAGGAGAAGCAGAAGAAGCAGAATCTGGAGAAGCAGAAGGAGAAGCAGAAGCAGAAAGAGAAGCAAAAGCAAAAGGAGAAGCAGAAGAAACAGAAGAAGCAGAGGCAGTAGCAGAAGAAGCCGAAGATTCAGAAGCAGAAGGAGAAGCAGAAGGAAAAGCAGAAGAACTAGAAGGAGAAGGAGAAAGAGAAACAGGAGTAGAAGCAGAAAGAGAAGCAGAAGAAGGAGCAGTAGAAGGAAAAGCAGCAGGAGAAACAGAAAGAGCAGCAGAAGGAGAAGCAGGAAATGCAGAAATAGGAGAAGAACAAGCAGAAGGAACAGGAGAAGGACAAGAAGCAGAAGCAGAAGGAGAAGCAGAAAGAGAAGGAGGGGAAGCAGAAGAAGCAGCAGCAGGAGAAGCAGAAGCATAAGAATCCGAAGAAGCAGAAGCAGAACCTGAAGCAGAAGGAGAAGCAGGAGAAGCAGAAGAAGCAGAAGCAGGAGAAGCAGAATGAGAAGCAGAAGGAGAAGCAGAAGCAGAAAGAGAATCAAAAGCAGAAGGAGAAGCAGACGAAACAGAAGAAGGAGAAGCAGAAGAAGCAGAAAGAGAAACAGAAGGAGAAACAGAAGCAGAAGAAGCAGCACAAGGAGAAGCAGAAGCAGAAGAAGATGCATAAGGAGAAGCAGGAGAAGCAGAAGTAGCAGAAGCAGAAGAAGTAGAAGTAGGAGAAGGAGAAGGAAGAGCCGCAGAAGCAATAGGAGAAGCAGAAGGAGAAGCAGAAGCAGAATGAGAAGAAGAAAGAGAAAGAGTGGAAGCAGAAGAAGCAGGAAAAGAAGAAGCAGAATAAGGAGAAGAAGAAGAAGAAGAAGAAGAAGAAGAAGAAGAAGAAGAAGAAGAAGAAGAAGAAGAAGAAGAAGAAGAAGAAGAAGAAGAAGAAGGAGGAGGAGAAACATAAGGAGAAGAAGTAGAAGCAGAAGAAGCAGAAGCAGGAGAAGAAGACTCAGAAGAAAAAGAATAAGCATAAGAAGCAGAATCAGAGGGAGAAGCAGAAGAAGGACAAGGAGCAGCAGAAGGAGAAGCAGAAGGAGAATCAGAAGGAGAAGGAGAAGCAGAAGAAGAAGCAGAAGCAGAAGCAAAAGCAGAAGAAGATGCAGAAGGAGAAGCAGGAGAACCAGAATAAGCAGAAGCAGAAGGAGAAGCAGAAGTAGGAGAAGGAGAAGGAGAAGGAAGGGCAGCAGAATCAATAGGAGAAGCAGAAGGAGAAGCAGAAGCAGAATGAGAAGCAGAAAGAGAAGCATTAGAAGCAGAAGAAGCAGGAAAAGCAGAAGCAGAAGAAAGAGAAGAAGAAGAAGAAGAAGGAGAATAAGAATAAGAAGAAGAAGAAGAAGAAGAAGAAGAAGAAGAACAAGAAGAAGAAGAACAAGAAGAACAAGAAGCATAAGGAGAAGCATAAGGAGGAGCAGTAGAAGCAGAAGAAGCAGAAGCAGGAGAAGCAGAAGCAGAAGAAAAAGAATAAGCAAAAGAAGCAGAAGCAGTGGGAGAAGCAGAAGAAGGAGAAGGAGAAGGAGCAGCAGAAGTAGAAGCAGAAGCAGAAAGAGAAGCAGAAACAGAAGGAGAACAAGAAGGAGAAGCAGGAGAATCAGAAGAAGCAGAAGTAGAAGCAGAAAGAGGAGAAGAAGGAGAAGCAGAAGTAGAATCAGAAGAAACAGAAGAAGAAGAAGCAGAAGAAACAGAAGCAAAAGAAACAAAAGAAGGAGAAGAGCAGAAGCAGAAGGAGAAGGAGAAGCAGAAGCAGAAGGAGAAGCAGAAAGAGAAGCAGGAGAAGCAGAAAGAGAAGCAGGAGAAGCAGGAGAAGCAGAAGCAGAAGAAACAGGAGAAGCCGAAGAAGCAGAAGCAGAATCTGAAGCAGAAGGAGAAACAGAAGAAGCACAATCTGAAGCAGAAGCAGAAGAAACAGAAATAGTAGAATAAGCAGAAGCAGAAGCACCAGGACAAGCAGAAGATCAAGAAGGAGAAGGCGAAAGAGAAGGATTAGGAGTAGGAGAAGCAAAAGGATAAGCAGAAGCAGAAAGAGACGCAGAACGAGAAGCAGAAGCAGAAGGAATAGCAGAATAACGACAAGGAGAAACAGAAGGAGAAGAAGAATGAGAAGCAGAAGGAGAAGGAGGAAAAACAGAAGAAGCAGAAACAGACGGAGAAGCAGAAGAAGGAGAAGCAGAAGCAGAAGAAGAAGCAGAAGGAAAAGCACAAGCAGAAGGAGATGCAGAAGGAGTAGCAGGAGAAGCAGAAGAAGCAGAAGCAGAAGGAGAAGAAGAAGGAGAAGAAGCAGAAGAAGCAGAAGGAGAAGTAGAAAGAGAAGGCGACGAAGAGAAGCAGAACGAGAAGCAGGAGAAGCAGAAGAAGCAGAGCGGCAGAAGCAGAAGAAGAAGAAATAGAAGGAGGAGAAGGAGCAGAAGCAGAAGGAGAAGGAAAAGCAGAAGGAGAAGCAGAAAGAGAAGCAGGAAAAGCAGAACAAGCAGAAGCAGGAGAAGCAGAAGCAGAAGAAACAGGAGAAGGACAAGAAGCAGAAGCAGAAGGAGAAGCAGAAACAGAAGGAGAAGCAGAAAGAGGAGGGGAAGCAGAAGAAGCAGAAGCAGGAGAAGCAGAAGCATAAGAATCCGAAGAAGCAGAAGCAAAACCTGAAGCAAAAGCGGAAGCAGGAGAAGCAGAAGAAGCAGAATCTGGAGAAGCTGAATGAGAAGCTGAAGGAGAAGCAGAAGCTGAAAGAGAATCAAAAGCAGAAGGAGACGCAGAAGAAACAGAAGAAGCAGTAGCAGTTGCAGCAGAAGCAGAAGGAGAAGCAGAAAGAAAAGCAGAAGAACGAGAAGGAGAAGGAGAAACAGAAGGAGAATCAGAAGGAGAATCAGAAGGAGAAGCGGAAGAAGCAGAAGGAGAAGCAGAAGCAGAAGAAGCAGAAGGAGAAGCAGAAGGAGAAACAGAAGCAGAAGAAGCAGCAGAAGGAGAAGCAGAAGCAGAAGAAGATGCAGAAGGAGAAGCAGGAGAAGGAGAAGAAGCACAAGCAGAAGGAGAAGTAGAAGTAGGAGAAGGAAGAGCCGGAGAAGAAATAGGAGAAGCAGAAGGAGAAGCAGAAGCAGAATGAGAAGCAGAAAGAGAAGGAGTAGAAGCAGAAGAAGCAGGAAAAGAAGAAAGAGAAGAAA
>NW_012300550.1:0-3509 GCF_000151885.1 Dipodomys ordii | reverse complement strand
CTGAAGGAGAAGTAGAAGTAGTAGAATGAGAATGAAGAGCAGCAGAAGCAATAAGAGAAGCAGAAGGAGAAGCAGAAGCAGAATGAGAAGCACAATGAGAAGCAGAAGAAACAGAAGATGCAGGAATAGCAGAAGCAGAAGCAGAAGAAGAAGAAGAAGAAGAAGAAGAAGAAGAAGAAGAAGAAGAAGAAGAAGAAGAAGAAGAAGAAGAAGAAGAAGAAGAAGAAGAAGAAGAAGAAGAAGCATAAGGAGAAGCATAAGGAGAAGCATAAGGAGAAGCAGTAGAAGCAGAAAAAGCAGAAGCAGGAGAAGCAGAAGCAGAAGGTAAAGAATAAGCAAAAGAAGCAGAAGCAGAAGCAGGGGGAGAATCAGAAGAAGGAGAAGGAGCAGCAGAAGGAGAAGCAGAAGCAGAATGAGAAGCAGAAACAGAAGGAGAACAAGAAGGAGAAGCAGGAGAATCAGAAGAAGCCGAAGTAGAAGCAGAAAGAGAAGGAGAAGAAGGAGAAGCAGAAGTTACATCAGAAGAAACAGAAGAAGAAGAAGCA
This sequence comes from Dipodomys ordii, assembly GCF_000151885.1. Classification (NCBI taxonomy): domain Eukaryota; kingdom Metazoa; phylum Chordata; class Mammalia; order Rodentia; family Heteromyidae; genus Dipodomys; species Dipodomys ordii. The sequence goes on along the minus strand of NW_012300550.1, from coordinate 2,964 downwards.
GAAGAAACAGAAGCAAAAGAAAAAGAAGAAAGAGAAGAGCAGAAGCAGAAGAAGAAGGAGAAGCAGAAGAAGTAGGAGAAGCAGAAAGAGAAGCAGGAGAAGCAGAAGAAGCAGGAGAAGCAGAAGCAGAAGAAACAGTAGAAGCCGAAGAAGCAGAAGCAGAATCTGAATCAGAAGGAGAAACAGAAGAAGCACAATCTGAAGCAGAATCAGAAGAAACAGAAATAGTAGAGTAAGCAGAAACAGAAGCAGCAGGAGAAGCAGAAGAAGAAGACGGAGAAGGGGAGAGAGAAGGATTAGGAGTAGGAGAAGCAGGAGAAGCAGAAGCAGGAGAAGCAGAAGAAACAGAAGACGCAGAAGCAGAATGAGAAGCAGAAGGAGAAATTGAAGCAGAAGCCGAAGGAGAAGCAGAAGCAGAAGGAGAAGCGGAAAGAAAAGCAGAAAGAGAAGCAGAACGAGAAGCAGGAGAAGCAGAAGCAGGAGAAGCAGAAGCAGAAGAAACAGAAGAAGGAGAAGAAGCAGAAGGAGAAGCAGAAACAGAAGGAAAAGCAGAAAGAGAAGCAGGAGAAGCAGAAGAAGCAGCAGCAGGAGAAGCAGAAGCAGAAGAAGCCGAAGAAGCAGAAGCAGAATCTGAAGCAGAAGGAGAAGCAGGAGAAGCAGAAGAAGCAGAATCTGGAGAAGCAGAAGGAGAAGCAGAAGCAGAAAGAGAAGCAAAAGCAGAAGGAGAAGCAGAAGAAACAGAAGAAGCAGAGGCAGTAGCAGAAGAAGCAGAAGATGCAGAAGCAGAAGTAAAAGCAGAAGAACGAGAAGGAGAAGGAGAAACAGAAGGAGAAGCAGAAAGAGAAGCAGAAGAAGGAGCAGTAGAAGGAAAAGCAGCAGGAGAAGCAGAAAGAGCAGCAAAAGGAGAAGCAGGAGATGCAGAAACAAGAGAAGCCGAAGCAGAAGAAACAGGAGAAGGACAAGAAGCAGAAGGAGAAGCCGAAGCAGAAGGAGAAGCAGAAAGAGAAGGAGGGGAAGCAGAAGAAGGAGGGGAAGCAGAAGAAGCAGCAGCAGGAGAAGCAGAAGCATAAGAATACGAAGAAGCAGAAGCAGAACCTGAAGCAGAAGGAGAAGCAGAAGAAGCAGAATCTGGAGAAGCAGAATGAGAAGCTGAAGGAGAAGCAGAAGCGGAAAGAGAATCAAAAGCAGCAGGAGAAGCAGAACAAACAGAAGAAGCAGAAGTAGTAGCAGTTGCAGCAGAAGCAGAAGGAAAAGCAGAAGAACGAGAAGGAGAAGGAAAAACAGAAGCAGAAGCAGAAGGAGAATCAGAAGGAGAAGCAGCAGAAGCGAAGGAGTAGCAGAAGGAGAAGCAGAAGCAGAAGAAGCAGCAGAAGGAGAAGAAGAAGCCGAAGAAGATGCAGAAGGAGAAGCAGGAGAAGCAGAAGAAGCAGACGCAGAAGAAGAAGTAGAAGTAGGAGAAGGAGAAGGAAGAGCAGCAGAAGCAATAGGAGAAGCAGAAGGAGAAGCAGAAGCAGAATGAGAAGCAGAAAGAGAAGCAGTAGAAGCAGAAGAAGCAGGCAAACAGAAGCAGAAGAAAGAGAAGAAGAAGAAGAAGAAGAAGAAGAAGAAGAAGAAGAAGAAGAAGAAGAAGAAGAAGAAGAAGAAGAAGAAGAAGAAGAAGAAGAAGAAGAAGAAATAGTAGAAGAAGAAGAAGAAGAAGAAGAAGAAGAAGAAGAAGAAGAAGAAGAAGAAGAAGAAGAAGAAGAAGAAGAAGAAGAAGAAGAAGAAGAAGAAGAAGAAGGAGAAGAAGGAGAAGAAGGAGAAGCATAAGGAGAAGCAGAAGAAGCAGAAGCAGGAGAAGCAGAAGAAAAAGAATAAGCATAAGAAGCAGAATCAGAGGGAGTAGGAGAAGACGGAGAAGGAGCAGGAAAAGGAGAAACAGAAGGAGAAGCAGAAGGAGAAGAAGATGCAGACGGAGAAGCATGAGAAGCAGAAGAAGCAGAAGCAGAAGGAGAAGCAGAAGCAGAAGGAGAAGCAGAAATAGGAGAAGGGGAAGGAAGAGCAGCAGAAGCAATAGGAGAAGCAGAAGGAGAAGCAGAAGGAGAAGCAGAAGCAGAATGAGAAGCAGAAAGAGAAGCAGTAGAAGCAGAAGAAGCAGGAAAAGAAGAAACAGAAGAAAGAGAAGAAGAAGAAGAAGAAGAAGAAGAAGAAGAAGAAGAAGAAGAAGAAGAAGAAGAAGAAGAAGAAGAAGAAGAAGAAGGAGAAGCATAAGGAGAAGCAGTAGAAGCAGAAGAAGCAGAAGCAGGAGAAGCAGAAGCAGAAGAAAAAGAATAAGCAAAAGAAGCAGAAGCAGTGGGAGAAGCAGAAGAAGGAGAAGGAGAAGGAGCAGCAGAAGGAGAAGCAGAAGCAGAAGAAGCAGGAGAAGCAGAAGCAGAAGAAACAGAAGAAGGAGAAGAGCAGAAGCAGAAGCAGAAGTAGAAACAGAAGCAGAAGGAGAAGGAGAAAGAGTAGCAGGAGAAGCAGAAGAAGCTGAAGCAGGAGAAGCAGAAGGAGAAGAAGCAGAAAAAGCAGAAGCAGAAACTGAAGCAGAACGAGAAGCAGGAGAAGCAGAAGCAGAAGAAGGAGAAGAGCAGAAGCAGAAGCAGAAGGAGAAGCAGAAGGAGAAGCAGAATAAGCAGAAGCTGAAGTAGAAGAAATAGAAAAATCAGAAGAAGCAGAAGAGGAAGCAGCAGGAGAAGCAGGAGCAGAAGAAGGAGAAGGAGAAAGAGAAGGATTTGGAGTAGAAAAAAGAGAAGGATAAGCAGAAGTAGAAAGAGAAGGAGAAGGAGAAGCAGAAGCAGGAGAAGCAGAAGCAGAATGAAAAGCAGAAGAAGGAGAAATTGAAACAGAAGAAGATGCAGAAGGAGAAGCAGAAGCAGAAGGAGAAGCAGAAGAAGGAGGAGAAGGAGAAGAGAAGGATAATCATAAAGAGAAACAGGAGAAGAA
>NW_012300549.1:0-3509 GCF_000151885.1 Dipodomys ordii | reverse complement strand
GGAGAAGCAGGAGAAGGAGAAGAAGCAGAATCTGGAGAAGCTTGAATGAGAAGCTGAAGTAGAAGCAGAAGCAGAAGCAGAAGCAGAAAGAGAATCAAAAGCAGAAGGAGAAGCAGAAGAAACAGAAGAAGCAGAAGCAGTAGCAGTTGCAGCAGAAGCAGAAGGAGAAGCAGAAGAACGAGAAGGAGAAAGAGAAACAGAAGGAGAATCAGAAGGAGAATTAGGAGAAGCAGAAGGAGAAGCAGAAGGAGAAGAAGAAGGAGAAACAGAAGCAGAAGAAGCAGCAGAAGGAGAAGCAGAAGCAGAAGAAGATGCATAAGGAGAAGCAGGAGAAGCAGAAGAAGCAGAAGCAGAAGGAGAAGAAGAAGGAGAAGAAGCAGAATCAGAAGAAGCAGAAGCAGAAATAGAAAGAGAAGCCGACGAAGAGAAGCAGAACGAGAATTAGGAGAAGCAGTAGAAGCATAAGCGGGAGAAGCAGAAGAAGAAGAAACAGAAGAAGGAGAAGGAGCAGAAGGAGAAGCAGAAAGAGAAGCAGGAAAAGCAGAAGAAGCAGAAGCTGGAAACGCAGAAGCAGAAGAAACAGAACAAGCAGAAGAAGCAGAAGCAGGACGAGAAGCAGAAGAAGAAGAAGGAGAAAGAGAAGGATTAGGAGTAGGAGGAGCAGAAGAAGAAGAATCTGGAGAAGAAGAAGGAGAATCAGAAGGAGAAGCAGAAGCAGAAAGAGAAGCAAAAGCAGAAGAAACAGAAGAAACAGAAGAAGCAGAAGCAGTAGCAGAAGAAACTGAAGATGCAGAAGCAGAAAGAGAAGCAGAAGGAATAGCAGAAGAACAAGAAGGAGAAGCAGAAGGAGAAGCAGAAGGAGAAGCAGAAGGAGAAGCAGTAAAAGAAGAAGAAGCAGAAGCAGACGGAGAAGCAGAAGAAGGAGAAGGAGAAGCAGAAGCAGAAGAAGAAGCAGAAGGAAAAGCACAAGCAGAAGGAGATGCAGAACGAGAAGCATGAGAAGCAGATGATACAGAAGCAGATGGAGAAGATGCTGAGAAGGAGCAGCAGAAGGAGAAGCAGAAGCAGAAAGAGAAGCAGAAACAGAAGGAGAACAAAAGGAGAAGCAGGAGAATCAGAAGAAGCAGAAGTAGAAACAGAAAGAGAAGTAGAAGAAGGAGAAGCAGAAGTAGAATCAGAAGAAACAGAAATAGTAGAATAAGCAGAAGCAGAAGCACCAGGAGAAGCAGAAGAAGAAGAAGGAGAAGGTGAAAGAGAAGGATTAGGAGTAGGAGAAGCAAAAGGATAAGCAGAACCAGAAAGAGACGCAGAAGGAGAAGCAGCACGAGAAATAGTTGTAGCAGGAGAAGAAGAAGCAGGAGAAGCAGAAGAAACAGAAGGCGCAGAAGCAGAATGAGAAGCAGAAGGAGAAATTGAAGCAGAAGCAGAAGCAGAAGGAGAAGCAGAAGCAGAAGAAGAAGCAGAAGAAGGAGAAGGACAAGGAGAAGGAGAAAGAGAAGCAGAAAGAGAAGCAGAACGAGAAGCAGGAGAAGCAGAAGCTGGAGAAGCCGAAGCAGAAGAAACAAAAGAAGGGGAAGAAGCAGAAGGAGAAGCAGAAACAGAAGGAAAAACAGAAAGAGAAGCAGGAGAAGCAGAAGAAGCAGCAGCAGGAGAAGCAGAAGCAGGAGATGCCGAAAAAGCAAAAGCAGAACCTGAAGCAGAAGGAGAGGCAGGAGAAGCAGACGAAGCAGGATGTGGAGAAGCAGAAGGAGAAGCAGAAGCAGAAAGAGAAGCAAAAGCAGAAGGAGAAGCAGAAGAAACAGAAGAACCAGAGGCAGTAGCAGAAGAAGCAGAAGATTCAGAAGCAGAAGGAGAAGCAGAAGCAGAAGGAAAAGCAGAAGAACTAGAAGGAGAAGGAGAAACAGGAGTAGAAGCAGAAAGAGAAGCAGAAGAAGGAGCAGTAGAAGGAAAAGCGGCAGGAAAAACAGAAAGAGCAGCAGAAGGGGAAGCAGGAAATGCAGAAACAGGAGAAGAACAAGTAGAAGAAACAGGAGAAGGTCAAGAAGCAGAAGCAGAAGGAGAAGCAGAAAGAGAAGGAGGGGAAGCAGAAGAAGCAGAAGCAGGAGAAGCAGAAGCATAAGATCCGAAGAAGCAGAAGCAGAACCTGAATCAGAAGGAGAAGCAGGAGAAGCAGAAGAAGCAGAATCTTAGAAGCAGAATGAGAAGCAGAAGGAGAAGGAGAAGCAGAAAGAGAATCAAAAGCAGAAGGAGAAGCAGAAGAAACAGAAGAAGTAGAAGCAGTAGCAGTTGTAGCAGAAGCAATAGGAAAAGCAGAAGGAAAAGCAGAAGAACAAGAAGGAGAAGGAGAAACAGAAGGAGAAGCAGAAGGAGAAGCAGAAAGAGAAGCAGGTAAAGCAGAAGAAGAAGAAGCAGAAGGAGAATCAGAAGGAGAAGCAGAAGAAGGAGAAGGAGAAGCAGAAGCAAAAGAAGATGCAGAAGGAGAAGAAGGAGAAGCAGAAGCAGAAGGAGAAGCAGGAAAAGCAGAAGAAGCAGAAGCAAAAGGTGAAGCAAAAGAAGGAGAAGGAGAAGCAGAGGCAGAAGAAGAAGCATAAGGACAAGCACAAGCAGAAGGAGATGCAGAAGGAGAAGCAGGAGAAGCAGAAGAAGCAGAAGCTGAAAGAGAAGCAGAAGTAGGAGAAGGAGAAGGAGGAGAAGCAGAAGCAGAAGGAGAAGCAGAAGCAGAATGAGAAGCAGAAAGAGAAGCAGGAGGAGGACAAGAAGCAGAAGCAGGAGAAGCCGAAAGAGAAGAAGCAGAAGAAGCAGAAACAGAAGCAGAAGTAGAAGCAGAAGCTGAAGGAGAAGCAGCAGAAGAAGTAGAACCAGAAATTCAGGCACGAGAAACAGAAGAAGCAGAAGGAGAAGCAAAAAGAGAAGCAGAAGGAGAAGTAGAAAAAGCAGCAGAAGAAGCAGAAAAACAAGCAGGAGAAGTAGAAGCAGAAAGAGAAGTAGAAGCAGAAGAAGCAGAAGAAGAAGCAGTAGAAGCATAAGAAGCAGAAGCAGGAGAAGCAGAAGCAGAAGAAAAAGAAGAAGCATAAGAAGCAGAAGCAGAGGGAGAAACAGAAGAAGGAGAAGGAGCAGCAGAAGGTGAAGCAGAAGGAGATGCAGAAGCAGAAAGAGAAGCAGAAATAGAAGGAGAAGAAGAAGGAGAAGTTGGAGAATCAGAAGAAGCAGAAGCAGAAAGAGAAGCAGAAAAAGGAGAAGGAGAAGCAGAAGGAGAAGGACAAGCAGGAGAAGCAGAAGAAGCAGAAGCGGGAGAAGCAGAAGAAGAAGAAACAGAAGAAGGAGAAGTAGCAGAAGGAGAAGCAGAAGCAGAAGGAGAAGCAGAAAGAAAAGCAGAAGAAGCAGTAGCAGGTGAAGCAGAAGCAGAAGAAACATAAGAAGCCGAAGGATCAGAAGGAGAACCTGAAGCAGAAGGAGAAGCAGAAGCAGCAGAAGCTGGAAAAGCAGAAGCAGAAGAAACCGAACAAGTG
>NW_012300548.1:0-3510 GCF_000151885.1 Dipodomys ordii | reverse complement strand
ACTGCGTCCCGCTGTGTCCCGCTGTGCCCCCACTGTGTCCCGTTGTGTCCACAGCTTTGTACCATGCTGTGTAACGCTGTGTCTCTGCTGTATCGACGCTGTGTCCCGCTGGGTCCCGATGTGTCCTCGCTGTGTTCCCCGCTGTGTCCAGCTGTTTCCCCCACTTTGTCCCCCACTGTGCCCTCGCTGTGTCCCCCACTGTGTCCCTCTGTGTCCCGCTGTGTCCTCGCTGTGTCCCCCTCTGTGTCCCGCTGTGTCCCCCGCCGTGTCCCGCTGTGTCCCGCTGTGTCCTGCTGCGTCCCCGCTGTGTCCCTCTGTGTCCCGCTTTGTCCCCCACTGTGTCCCGCAGTGACCCCGCTGTGTCCCACTGTGTCCCGTGGTGTCCCGCTTTGTCCCCCGCTGTGTCGCCGGCTGAGTCTCGCTGTGTCCCCACTGTGTCCTTTCTGTGTCCCCCGCTGTGTCCTTCTCTGTTCCCCACTGTGTCTCCCGTTTTGTCCCCGCTGTGCCCCGCTGTGTCCCGCTGTGTCCCGCTGTGTACCCCACTGTGTCCCATTGTGTCAACAGCTGTGTACCCCGCTGTGTCCCTGCTGTATCGACGCTGTGTCTCGCTGGGTCCTGCTGTGTCTCTCTCTGTGTTCCCCACTGTGTCCCGCTGTGTCCCCCGCTGTGTCACTCTGTGTGTTCCCCACTGTGTCCCGCTGTGTCCCGCTGTGTCATCCGCTGTGTCACTCTCTGTGTCCCCCACTGTGTCCCGCTGTGTCCCCCGCTGTGTCCTTGCTGTGTCCCCACTGTGTCCCGCTAGAGTCCCGCTGTGTCCTCTCTTTGTTCCCCGCTGTGTCCCGCTGTGTCCCCCGCTGTGTCTCTCGCTGTGTCCCGCTGTGTCCCCGGCTGTGTCCGGCTGTGTCCCGCTGTGTCCCCAGCTGTGTCCTTGCTGTGTCCCCGCTGTGTTCCCCGCTGTGTCCCGCTGTGTCCCCCACTGTGTCTCTCGCTGTGTCCCGCTGTGTTCCCCGCTGTGTCCCGCTGTGTCCCGCAGTGTCCCCAGCTGTGTCCCGCTGTGTCACCGCTGTGTCCCGCTCTGTCCTCGCTGTGTCCCCCGCTGTGTCCCGCTTTGTCCTTGCTGTGTACCCCGCTGTGTCCCTCTGTGTCCCCGGCTGTGTCCCGCTGTGTCCCCTGCTGTGTCCCCACTGTGTCACGCTGTGTTTCGCTGTGTCCGGCTGTGTCCTCGCTCTGTCTCATTCAGTGTCCAGCTGTGTCCTCCCTGTGTCCCCCGCTGTGTCCCGCTGAGTCCTCTGCTGTGTCCCACTGTGTCCCGCTGTGTCACGCTCTGTCCCCTCTGTGTCCCTCTGTGTCCAGCTCTGTCCCTGTTGTGTGTCCGCTGTGCCCCGCTGTGTACCCTTCTGTGTCCAGCTGTGTCCCCTCTGTGTCCCACTGTGTCCCTTCTCTTTCCCCCGCTGTCCACCGCTGTGTCCCCCGGCTGTGTCCCGCAGTGTCCCTGCTGTGTCCCGCTGTGTCCTACTGTGTCCGTGGTGTCCCACTTTTTCCCCTCTATGTCCCCTGCTGAGTCCCCTCTGTGTCCCCGCTGTGTCCAGCTGTGTCCTCGCTGTGTTCTCCGCTGTCTCCCGCTTTGTCCCACGCTGTGTCCTACTCTGTCCCTGCTGTGTCCGGCTGTGTCCCCCGCTGTGTCCCGCTGTGTCCCGCTGTGTCCCCCGCTGTGTCCTGCTGGGTCCCGCTGTGTCCCCGCTGTGTCCCTGCTGTGTCCGGCTGTGTCCCCCGCTGTGTCCCGCTGGGTCCCGCTGTGTCCCCCGCTGTGTACCGCTGTGTCCCCGCAGGTTGACCGCTGTTTCACGCTGTGTCCTGCTGTGTTCCGTGGTGTCCCGCTTTGTCCCCCGCTGTGTCCCGCTGTGTCCACTGCTGGGTCCCCGCTGGGTCCCGCTGTGTCTCACTATTTCCCGCTGTGTTCGCATTGTCCCATGCTGTGTTCCGCTGTGTCCTCCCTGTGTCCCCCACTGTGTCCTGCTGTGTCCCCCGCTGTGCCCCGCAGTGTCCCGCTATGTCCCGCTGTGTCCTCGCTGTGTCAAACTGTGTCCCCCCTGTTTCCCCGCTGGGTCCTGCTGTGTTCCGCTGTGTCCCCTGCTTTGTCCCGCTGTGTCCCCGCAGTGTCCCCGCTGTGTCCCGCTGTGTCCCACTGTGTCCTGTGGTGTCCCGCTTTGTCCCCCGCTATGTCCACTGCTGAGTCCCCTCTGTGTCCCCGCTGTGTTCCGCTGTGTCCCCCACTGTGTCCCACTGTGTCCCCTGCTGTGTCCTGCTGTGTCCCGCTGTGTCCTGCTGGGTCCCGCAGTGTCCCCGCTTTGTCCCCGCTGTGTCCCGTTGTGTCCCCCGCTGTGTCCCTCGCTGTGTGCCCCTCTGTGTCCCGCTGTGTCCCGCTGTGTCATCCGCTGTGTCCTTGTTGTGTCCCTGCTGGGTCCCGCTGTGTCACCGCTGTGTCCCACTGTGTCCCCGCTCTATAGACTCTGTGTCCCGCTGTGTCCCCCGCTATGTCCCCCTGGGTCCCGCTGTGTCCCCCGCTGTGTCCCACTGTGTCCCCGCAGGTTCACCGTTGTTTCACGGTGTGACCTGCTGTGTTCCGTGGTGTCCCGCTTTGTCCCCCGCTGTGTCCCTCTGTGTCCACTGCTGGGTCCCCGCTGTGTCCCGCTGTGTCTCGCTGTGTCCCGATGTGTCCTTGCTTTGTCCCATGCTGTGTTAAGCTGTGTCCTCCCTGTGTCCCCCGCTGTGTCCCGCTGTGTCCCCCGCTGTGCCCCGCAGTGTCCCGCTGTGTCCTGCTGGGTCCCGCTGGGTCCCCCGCTGTATCCCGCTGTGTCCCCCGCTGTGCCCCGCAGTGTCCCGATGTGTCCCGCTCTGTCCCCCACTGTGTCCCCCGCTGAGTCCTCTATGTGTCGCCGCTGTGTCCCTCTGTGTCCTCGCTGTGTCCCCTGCTGTCTCCCGCTTTGTCCCACGCTGTGTCCCACTGTGTCCCGCTGTGTCCTCGCTGTGTCCCCTGCTGTGTCCTGCTGTGTTCCCGCTGTGTCCCAAGCTGTGTCCCGCTGTGTCCCGCTGTGTGCCCTGCTGTGTCCCACTATGTTCCCGCAATGTCCCCGCTGTGTCCCCGCTGTGTCCTCGCTGTGTCCCGTTGTGTCCCCAGCTGTGTCCCGTTGTGTCCCCAGCTGTGTACCCCACTGTGTCCCGCTGTGTCCCCGCTGTATCGACGCTGTGTCCCGCTGGGTCCCGCTGTGTCCTCCCTGTGTTCCCCACTGTGTCCCGCTATGTACCCCTCTGTGTCCCTCGCTGTGACCCGCTGTGTCCCGCTGTGTACTCCTGTGTCCCCCGCTGTGTCCCGCTGTGTCCCAGCTGTGTCCCAATGTGTCCACGCTGTGTCCCGCGCTGGGTCCCGCTGGGTCCCCCCTGTTTCCCCCGCTGTGTCCCGCTGTGTCCGACTGTGTCCCCCGCTGTGTCCCCTGCTGTGTCCCCCGCAGT
>NW_012300547.1:0-3510 GCF_000151885.1 Dipodomys ordii | reverse complement strand
TCATCCCCGCTGTATCGACGCTGTGTCCCGCTGGGTCCCGGTGTGTCCTCCCTGTGTTCCCTGCTGTGTCCCGCTGTGTCCCCCGCTGTGTCCCCCGCTGAGTCCCCGCTGTGTCCCTGCTGTGTGCCCGCTGTGTCCCGCTGTGTACTCCGTTGTGTCCAGCTGTGTCCCCGCTTTGTCCCGCTGTGTCCCACTGTGTCCCGTGGTGCCCCGCTTTGTCCCCTGCTCTGTCCCCCGGTGAGTCCACGCTGTGTGTCTGCTGTGTCCCACTGTGGCCTCCCTGTGTCCCCCGTGTGTCCCTGCTGTTTCCCCGCTGTGTACCGCTGTGTCCCGCTGTGTACTGCTGTGTCCCCCGCTGAGTCCCGCTGTGTCCCCCACTGTGTCCCGCTGTGTCCCGATGCGTCCCCCACTGTGTCCTCCGCTGTGTCCTGCTGTGTCCCCTGCTGTGGCCCGCTGTGTCCACTGCTGTGTCCCCGCTGTGTCCCGCTGTGTCCTCGCTGTGTCCCCCGCTGTGTCCCGCTGAGTCCCCGCTGTGTCTTGCTGTGTCCCGCTGTGTCCCGCTGTGTCCTCCCTGTGTCCCCCGTTGTGTCCCGCTGTGTTTCCCGGTGGGTCCCGCTGTTTCTACTGCAGTTTCCCTGCTGTGTCCCTCTGTGTCCTGATGTGCCCCCGCTGTATCAACCCTGTGTCCCTCTGTGTCCCGCAGTGTCCTCGCTGTGTTCCCCGCTGTTCCCAGTTGTGTCCCACTGTGTCCCCCGCTGTGTCCCGTTGTGTCCCCCGCTGTGTCCCTGATGTGTCCCTGCTTTGTCCCGCTGTGTCCCGCTGTGTACTGCTGTGTCCCCCGCTGAGTCCCGCTGTGTCCCCTCTGTGTCCCGCTGTGTCCCCCGCTGTGTCCCGCTGTGTCCCCCGCTGTGTCCCTGCTGGGACCCGCTGTGTCCCCCGCTGTGTCCCGCTGTGTCCCAGCTGGGACCCGCTGTGTCCCGCTGTGTACCCCGCTGTGACCAGCTTGGTCCCCGCTGTGTACCCCGCTGTGTCCAGCTTGGTACCCGCTGTGTCTCGCTGTGTCTCACGCTCTGTCCTGAACTGTGTTTCGCTGTGTCCCACTATGTGCCCCGCTGTGTCCCGCTGTGTCCCGCTGTGTCCCTTGGTGTCCCGCCTTGTCCCCTTCTGTGTCCCCCGGTGAGTCCTCGCTGTGTCCACTCTGTGTCCCGCTGTGTCCTCCATGTGTCCCCCGCTGTGTCCCGCTGTGTCTCCCGCTGTGTCCCACTGTGTCTACTGCTGTGTCCCTGCTGTGTTCCGCTGTGTCCACGCTGTTTCCCAGGCTGTGTTCCGCTGTGTACCCCTCTGTGTCCCCCTCTGTGTCCCGCTATGTCCCCTGCTGTGTCCCGCTGTGTCCCGCTGTGTCCCGCTGTGAACTGCTGTGTCCCCCACTGTGTCACACTGTGTCCCGCTGTGTCCCGCTGTGTCCCCCGCTTGTCCCGCTGTGTCTACTGCTGTGTCCCTGCTGTATCCCGCTGTGTTCTGTCCCGCCGTGTCCCGCTGTGTCCTCGCTGTGTCATACGCTGTAGTCCGCTGTGTCCTCGCTATGTCCCCCGATGTGTCCCTTTGTGTCCCCAGCTGTGTAACCCGCTGTGTCCCAATGTGTCCCCAATGTTTCCTTGCTGTGTTCCCCGCTGTGTCCCGCTGTGTACCCCTCTGTGTCCCCCTCTGTGTTCCGCTGTGTCTCCCGCTGTGTCCCGCTGTGTCTCGCTCTGTCCCGCTCTGTCCCCCGCTGTATTCCCCGCTGTGTCCCCGCTGTGTCCCGCTGTGTCCCCGCTGTATCAAGGCTGTGTCCCGCTGGGTCCCGCTGTGTCCTCGTTTTGTTCCCCTCTGTGTCCCACTGTGGCCCCCTCTCTGTCCCCTGCTGTGTCACACTGTGTCCCTTGGTGTGGCACTTTGTCCCCCGCTGTGTCCCCCGCTGAGTCCCGTCTGTGTCCCCGCTGTGTCCCGCTGTGTCCTCGCTGTGTCCCCCGCTGTCTGCCCCTTTGTTCCACATTTTGTCCCACTGTGTCCCGCTGTGTCCTCACTGTGTCCCCCGCTTTGTCCCACTGTGTCCCCCGCTGTGTCCCGCTGTGTCCCGCTGTGTACCCTGCTGTGTCCCTCTATGTTCCAGCATTGTCCACGCTGTGTCCCGCTGTCTCTCGCTGTGTCCCCGCTGTGTCCCGCTGTGTACCCGCTGTGTCCCTCGCTGTGTCCCGCTGTGTCCCGCTGTGTCCCCCGCTGTGTCCCGCTGTGTCCCCGCAGTGTCCCCGCTCTGTCCCGCTGTGTTCCGCTGTATTCCGTGGTGTCCCGCTTTGTCCCCTGCTGTGTCCTCCGCTGAGTCCCCGCTGTGTCCCCGCTGTGTCCCGCTGTGTCCTCCCTGTGTCCCCCGTTGTGTCCCGCTCTGTCCCCCGCTATGTCCCGCTGTGTCCCCGCTGTGTCCCTCTGTGTCCTCCCTGTGTCCCTCGCTGTGTTCTGCTCTGTCCTCCGCTGTGTCCCTCTGTGTCCCGCTGTGTCCCCCGCTGTATCGAGGCAGTGTCCTGCTGGGTCCCGCTGTGTCATCGCTGTGTCCTCCGCTGTCTCCCGCTTTGTCTTCCGCTGTGTCCCCTGCTGTGTCCCGCTGTGTCCCGCTGTGTCCCCCTCTGTGTACCCACTATGTCCGGCTGTGTCCTCGCTGTGTCCCACGCTGTGTTCCGCTGTGTCCTCGCTATGTCCCCCGATGTGTCCCTTTGTGTCCCCAGCTGTGTAACCCGCTGTGTCCCGCTGTGTCCCCGCTGTGTCCTCGCTGTGTTCCCCGATGTGTCCCGCTGTGTATCCCTCTGTGTCCCCCTCCGTGTACCGTTGTGTCTACCGCTGTGTCCCTCTGTTACCCGCTGTGTCCCCCGCTGTGTCCCGCTGTGTCCACTGCTGTGTCCCCGTTGTGTCACGCTGTTTCCCTGCTATGTCCTGCTGTGTCCTCGCTGTGTCCCCTGCTGTGTCCCCACTGTGTCCCCGCTGTGTCCCGCTGTGTCGTGCTGTCTCCCCCACTGTGTCCCCTGCTGTGTCCCCACTGTGTCCCCACCCGGTCCCGCTGGGTCCCCTGCTGTGACCCCGCTGTGTCCCGCTTAGTCCTGCTGTGTCCTGGCTGTGTCCCCCGCTGTCTACTGCTTGTCCCCCGCTCTGTCCTGCTGTGTCCCCGCTGTGTCCCCCGTGTTGTCCTTCCTGTGTCCCTCTGTTTCCCTCTGTGTCCCCCGCTGTGTCCCGCTGTGTCCCCTGCTGGGTCCAGCTGTGTCCCCCACTGTATCCCGCTGTGTCCCCTGCTGTGTTCCCCGCTGTGTCCTGCTCTGTCCCCCGCTGTGTCCCGCTGTGACCAATGGCTGTGTCCCGCTCTGTCCCCTGCTGTATCCCGCTCTGACCAAATGCTGTGTCCCTGCTGTGTCCCCACTGTGTCCCCGCTGTGTCCAGGCTGTGTTCCTCTGGGATTCCCGCCTGTGTCCCCACGCTGTGTCCCCGCTG
>NW_012300546.1:0-3510 GCF_000151885.1 Dipodomys ordii | reverse complement strand
GGGTAAAAAGTCACTAACCCTCACCTGTGTTTGGTGACAAGAAGAACTCCATACCAATCGTCTACCTTAATACATGAGGGCAGGGCAGGGAAGGAATAATTTATTCAGGTGATCTAGTCAGTCACACTAATGGGTCTCTAGGGCTCCCCCTCCCTGTGTCCCTCTGTGTGTCTGTCTCCGCGCATGTGTGTGTGTGTGTGTGTGTGTGTGTGTGTGTGTGTGTGTGTGCGCGCGCGTGTGTGTCCGTCCGTCCGTCTGTTTGTTGATTCAGGGGAATCTAGTTGGACTTGTGGATCTCTCGTTCCCCCTCCAGCTCTTTCCCTGTGTGTCTTTCTGTCGGTCTCTGTCTGTCTCTCCTCTCTGTCTCTCTGTTCTCTCCCCTCCGACCCCCCCTTGTTTTTCGTTGTGGACTCCAGGAAGAAATGTATTTCGGTCCCAGTGGGGCTCTGCTTACTCTGCTTGCCAACCTGGAACACACCCGCCAGCGGCAACTTCTTCCTTGGTGTCCCCGAAGGAAGGAGGGAGCAGGAACCAGTGTCTTATCTCCAATGAATCGCACCCCCCCCCCGCCCGCCCGCCTGCCCGCCCCCCCGCCCGCCCGCCGTGTCAACCCACAGAGAACATGAAACCACATGAGCTCGTGGACACTCGGTCTGTAAACAAGATGGATGTCGCTGCTGCCATTTAGGCCCGAGTTTGTAGGGAAGCTGTCTACCACCCAGACACATTCCCAGCCCACTTCATTGAGAATGTCTCAAGGAGGATGGCTGAAGGATGGATGGCTAATTTTACTCAATCTCTCTTTCTTCTTCTTCTTTTGCCAGCCCCTAGACTGGCAAAACGAGTGGGGGAGGGCTGGGAAGGTGAAGAGCACAGAGAGAGAGAGAGAGAGAGAGAGAGAGAGACAGCACCCAGCCCCCAGAGTTCAAGCCTCACACCCGACAGACACACACACACACAAACTTGAAAATAGCTGGGCGCTGGTGGCTCGCGCGCCTGTAATCCTAGCTACTCCGGAAGCTGAGAGCTGAGGATCTTGGTCCAAAGCCAGCCTGGGCACGAAAGACCGTGAGACTCTTATCTCCAATAAGCCACTCAGAAAACCGGAAGTGGTACTGTGGCTCAAGTAGTAGAGCCCTAGTCTTGAGCTGAAGAGTTGGGGGACAGTGTCCAGGGCCAGCCAGGGTTCAAGCCCCGCGTCCCGGGAAAAACCAAAACAAAAAACAAAACAAAAACAAAAAAAAAATCATGAAAATAATAAGGGAATGTGTGTGTGTGTGCGCGCGCGCGTGCCTGTGTATCACAGTATATATGTATGTGTATACATATACGTGTGCACGTATACATACACATGTGTGTGCATGTATATATACACATATGTGTATAAATAAACGAATAGATGTGTGTCTATACATATTTACGTCTATGTGTAAAATGAATATATATAATATATATTACACACACACACACACACACACACACACACACACACACACACACGCCACTATGTACATAGTACATAGGCAGATAAAGCCAAAAGTGGAGCTCTGGTTCAAGTGATAGACTGCTAGACTTGAGCCAAAAAAGCTGAGTGGCTGAGTGACAGTGCCTTGACTTCAAGTCCCAGGATTGCCCACCCCCCCCACAAAAAAGAGAAAAAGGAGAGGGGGGAAACATAAAGAAAGAGAGAGAGAAAGAGAGAAAAAGAGAGCAAGAAAGAAAGAAAACAAGCGTTAATGAGCTGTTTTTCTTATCTGTAAAGAAATACCCCAAACTTCTAGAACTGAGATTGGAGCAAAGATAAAACAACTATCTGTGCATAATTCAGTTGCCACATTCCCCCCGACCCCCCACTTTAACCCTGAAAACACCCATGAAGTCAGGAGCTGTGTGGGTCTCTCTGTCTGTCTGTGTCTGCCTTTTTTTTTGGGGGGGGTCTGGTTGTATGGTTGTCTGGTTGCCTGGTTGCCTGCTTGCTTACTCCATAAAACTCCACCCGAGTGACTCCTCCGGAAATGCTTATTCAGTGATCGAAATCAAGGGTCCTAAGGGAAGAGTCCCTACATGGAAGGGTAAAAAGTCACTAGCCGTCACCTGTGTTTGGTGGCAAGAAGAACTCCATACCAATCGTCTACCTTAATACATGAGGGCAGGGCAGGGCAGGAATAAATTTATTCACGTGATCTAGTCAGTCACACCAATGGGTCTCTAGGGCTCCCCCTCCATGTCTCGCTCTCTCTGCCTGTCTGTGTGTCGGTCTCTGTCACTGTCTTTGCCTCTGTGTGTGTGTGTGTGTGTGTGTGTGTGTGTGTGTGGTGGGGGCATGTATGCCTGTTGATTCAGGTGATCTAGTTATACTTGTGGATCTCTGAGCCCCTTCCCCATCTCTCCCTCTGTCTGCCTGTTTGTCGATGGTGTGTGTGTGTGTGTGTGTGTGTGTGTCTGTCTGTCTGTCTGTCTGTCTGTCTGATTACTCAGGTGGTGTAGTTAGATTTGTGGGTGGATCTCTCGCTCCCCCTCCATCTCCCTCTCGTCTGCCTCTGTGTGTGTATGTGTTTGTGTGTGTGTGTGTCCGTCCGTCCATCTGTCTGTCCGTCTGTCTGTCTGTCTGTCTGTCAGTGTGTGTGTGTGTCTGTCTGTCTGTCGATGATTCGTTCAGGGGACCTAGTTGGACTTGTGGATCTCTCGCTTCCCCTGTGTGTCTTTCCGTTGGTCGCTGGGTCTCTGTCTCTCTCTGTCTCTGTCTCTCTGCCTCTCTGCCTCCTGTCTGTCTCTATGTTCCCCCCTCTCCCCCCCCTCCCCTCCCCTCTGTCTTGCTTTTCCTTGTGGACTCCAGGAAGAACCGTATTTCAGTCAGTCCCAGCGGGGCTCTGCTTACTCTGCTTGCCAGCCTGGAACCCACCCGCCAGCGGCAACTTCTTCCTTGGAAGAAGGAAGGAGGGAGCAGGAACCAGCGTCCCAGGAAAGACTCTCAATTTGAACGTGGACACTCGGTCTGTGAACAAGATGGATGCCGCCGGCCGCCTCCGCGGCCACCGCCATATAGGCCCGAGTTTGTAGGGGAAGCTGTCTACCACCCAGACACATTCCCAGCCCACCTCCTTGAGAATGTCTCAAGGATGGATGGCTAATTTTATTCAATCATCATCTGGTTTCCGGAAGGAGAAAATGCCTCTGCTCACCCCCACCCTGCAGTTCCCCTCCCCGGGTACCCTGCACACAAGATGGCAGTCCTTGTGATATCTGAGCTGCCACACCACACCACACCACACCACACCACACCACACCGCACCACACCGCACCACACTCTGGCAGAAAGTTCCTCCTATGGATTGTCTGGCCTCGGGAATTTACTCTCTCCCCGAGCCGAGCCGAGCCGAGGCGAGGCCCCTTTTCCTTGGGAAAGAAGGATATCCATGGGGACAAAAAGAAGACCGAAAACAGAGCAAACTTATCCAATAAGACAGGTAGGGCACAAAACCTTTCGGCCGGTCGGTAAAGAGAAAAAAA
>NW_012300545.1:0-3510 GCF_000151885.1 Dipodomys ordii | reverse complement strand
TTGAAACAGAAGATGCAGAAGAAGAAGCAGAAGCAGTAGTAGAAGCAGAAGAAGGAGAAGCAGAAGGAGAAGCATAAAGAGAAACAGAAGGAGAAGCAGGAGAAGCAGAAGCAGGAGAAGCAGAATCAGAAGAAATAGAAGAAGGAGAAGAAGCAGAAGCAGAAAGAGAAGCAGAAACAGAAGGAGAAGCAAAAATAGAAGCAGAAGAAGCCGAAGAAGCAAAAGCAGAAGCTAAAGCAGAAGGAGAAGCAGAAACAGAAGGAGAAGCAGAAAGAGAAAGAGGGGGAGCCGAAGAAGCAGCAGCAGGAGAAGCAGAAGCATAAGAATCCGAAGAAGCAGAAGCAGAACCTGAAGCAGAAGGAGAAGCAGGAGAAGCAGAAGAAGCCGAATCTGGAGAAGGAGAATGAGAAGCTGAAGTAGAAGCAGAAGCAGAAGCAGAAAGAGAATCAAAAGCAGAAGGAGAAGAAGAAGAAACAGAAGAAGCAGAAGCAGTAGCAGTTGCAGCAGAAGCAGAAGGAGAAGCAGAAGGAAAAGCAGAAGAACGAGAAGGAGAAGGAGACACAGAAGAAGAAGCAGAAGGAGAATCAGAAGGAGAAGCAGAAGAAGCAGAAGGAGAAGCAGAAGGAGAAACAGAAGCAGAAGAAACAGCAGAAAGAGAAGCAGAAGCAGAAGAAGATGCAGAAGGAGAAGCAGGAGAAGCAGAAGAATCAGAAGCAGAAGGAGAAGTAGAAGAAGGAGAAGGAGAAGGAAGAGCCGCAGAAGCAATAGGAGAAGCAGAAAGAGAAGCAGAAAAAGAATGAGAAGCAGAAACAGAAGCAGTAGAAGCAGAAGAAGCAGGAAAAGCAGAATCAGAAGAAAGAGAAGAAGAAGAAGACGAAGAAGAAGAAGAAGCAGCAGCATAAGGAGAAGCATAAGGAGAAGTATAAGGAGAAGCAGTACAAGCAGAAGAAGCAGAAGCAGGAGAAGCAGAAGCAGAAGAAAAAAAATAAGCAAAAGAAGCAGAAGCAGAAGCAGTGGGAGAAGCAGAAGAAGGAGAAGGAGAAGGAGCAGCAGAAGGAGAAAGAGAAGCAGAAAGAGAAGCAGAAACAGAAGGAGAACAAGAAGGAGAAGCAGGAGAATCAGAAGAAGCAGAAAGAGAAGGAGAAGAAGGAAAAGCAGAAGTAGAATCAGAAGAAACAGAAGAAGAAGGAGAAGGAGAAGCAGAAAGAAAAGCAGAAAGAGAAGCAGAACGAGAAGCAGGAGAAGCAGAAGCAGGAGAAGCAGAAGCAGAAGAAACAGAAGAAGGAGAAGAAGCAGTAGCAGAAGGAGAAGCAAAAACAGAAGGAGAAGCAGAAAGAGAAGGTGCGGAAGCAGAAGAAGCAGAAGCAGGAGAAGCAGAAGCATAAGAATCCGAAGAAGCAGAAGCATAACCTGAAGCAGAAGGAGAAGCAGGAGAAGCAGAAGAAGCAGAATCTGCAGAAGCAGAAGGAGAAGCAGAAGCAGGAAGAGAACCAAAATCAGAAGGAGAAGCAGAAGAAACAGAAGATACAGAAGCAGTAGCAGAAGAAGCTGAAGATTTTGAAGCGGAAAAAAAGCACAAGAAATAGCAGAAGAACGAGAAGGAGAAGGAGAAACAGAAGGAGAAGCAGAAGCAGAAAAAGAATCAGGAAAAGCAGAAGAAGCAGAAACAGACGGAGAAGCAGAAGAAGGAGAAGGAGAAGCAGAAGCAGAAGAAGAAGCACAAGGAAAAGCACAAGCAGAAGGAGATGCAGAAGGAGAAGCAGAAAAAGCAGAAGCAGAAGGAGAAGAACTAAAGAGAAGAAGCAGAAGCGGGAGAAGCAGAAGTAGAAAGAGAAGCCGACGAAGAGAAGCAGAACGAGAAGCAGGAGAAGCAGAAGAAGCAGAAGCGGGAGAAGCAGAAGAAGAAGAAACAGAAGAAGGAGAAGGAGCAGAAGCAGAAGGAGAAGCAGAAGCAGAAGGGGAAGCAGAAAGAGAAGCAGGAAAAGCAGAAAAGCAGAAGAAGGAGGAGCAGAAGCAGAAGAATACGAAGAAGCAGAAGCAGAAGCAGAACCTGAAGCAGAAGGAGAAGCAGGAGAAGCAGAAGAAGCAGAATCTGGAGAAGCAGAATGACAAGCTGAAGGAGAAGCAGAAGCAGAAAGAGAATCAAAAGCAGAAGGAGAAGCAGAAGAAACAGAAGAAACAGAAGCAGTAGCAGTTGCAGAAGAAGGAGAAGCAGAAGGAAAAGCAGGAGAACGAGAAGGAGAAGGAGACACAGAAGCAGAAGGAGAATCAGAAGGAGAAGAAGAAGAAGCAGAAGGAGAAGCACAAGGAGAAGCAGAAGCAAGAGAAGCAGCAGAAGGAGAAGCAGAAGCAGAAGAAGATGCAGAAGGAGAAGCAGGAGAAGCAGAAGAAGCAGAAGCAAAAGGAGAAAGAGAAGGAGAAGAAGGAGAAGCAGAAGTAGAATCAGAAGAAGCAGAAGAAGAAGAAGAAGAAGCAAAACAAACAGAAGAAGGAGAAGAGCAGAAGCAGAAAGAAAAGCAGAAGCAGAAGGAGAAGCAGAAAGAGAAGCAGGAGAAGCAGAAGAAGCAGGAGAAGCAGAAGCAGAAGAAACAGGAAAAGCCGAAGAAGAAGAAGCAGAATCTGAAGCAGAAGGAGAAACAGAAGAAGCACAATCTGAAGCAGAATCAGAAGAAACAGAAATAGTAGAATAAGCAGAAGCAAAAGCAACATGAGAAGCAGAAGAAGAAGATAGAGAATTCGAAAGAGAAGCATTAGGAGTAGGAGAAGGAAAAGGATAAGCAGAAGCAGAAAGAGACGCAGAAGGAGAAGCAGCACGAGAATTAGGAGAAGCAGGAGAAGCAGAAGCAGGAGAAGCAGAAGAAACAGAAGACGCAGAAGCAGAATGAGAAGCAGAAGGAGAAATTGAAGCAGAAGCAGAAGCAGAAGGAGAAGCAGAATCAGAAGGAGAAGCAGAAGAAGGAGAAGGAGAAGGAGAAGCCGAAAGAGAAGCAGAAAGAGAAGCAGAACGAGAAGCAGGAGAAGCAGAAGCAGACGAAACAGAAGAAGGAGAAGAAGCAGAAGCAGAAGGAGAAGCAGAAACAGAAGGAAAAGCAGAAAGAGAAGCAGGAGAAGCAGAAGAAGCAGCAGCAGGAGAAGCAGAAGCAGAAGAAGCCGAAGAAGCAGAAGCAGAACCTGAAGCAGAAGGAGAAGCAGGAGAAGCAGAAGAAGCAGAATCTGGAGAAGCAGAAGGAGAAGAAGAAGCAGAAAGAGAAGCAAAAGCAGAAGGAGAAGCAGAAGAAACAGAAGAATCAGAGGCAGTAGCAGAAGAAGCAGAAGATGCAGAAGCAGAAGGAGAAGCAGAAGGAAAAGCAGAAGAACGAGAAGGAGAAGGAGAAACAGAAGGAGAAGCAGAAAGAGAAGCAGAAGAAGGAGCAGGAGAAGGAAAAGCAGCAAGAGAAGCAGAAAGAGCAGCAGAAGGAGAAGCAGGAGATGCAGTAACAGGAGAACAGAAGCAGAAGCAGAAGAAACAGG
>NW_012300544.1:0-3511 GCF_000151885.1 Dipodomys ordii | reverse complement strand
TCACTTTGTCCCCCGCTGAGTCCCCGCTGTGTCCCCGCTGTGTCCTGCTGTGTCCTCCCTGTGTCCCCCGCTGTGTCCCGCTCTTTCCCCCGCTATGTTCCGCTGTGTCCCCGCTGTGTCCCTTGCTGTGTTCCGGTCTGTCCTCCGCTGTGTTCTGCTCTGTCCTCCGCTCTGTCCCTCTGTGTCCCGCTGTGTCCCCCGCTGTATGGACACTGTGTCCTGATGGGTCCCGCAGGGTCTTCGCTGTGTTCCCCGCTGTGTCCCCTGCTGTTTCCCGTTTTGTCCCCCGCTGTGTCCCCCGCTGTGTCCCGCTTTGTCCCACTGCGTCCGGCTGTGTTGCCGCTGTGTCCCGCTGTGACCACCTTTGTCCCTCTGTGTCCCCCCCTGAGTCCCCGCTGTTTCCCCGCTGGGTCCCGCTGGGTCCCCGCTGTGTTCCGCTCTGACCCCCGCTATGTCCCCCTCTTTGTCCCCGCTGTGTCCCGCTGTGTCCTCGCTGTGTCCTCGGCTGTGTCCCTCTGTGTCCCCCGCTGTGTCCCGCTGTGTCCCGCTGTGTCCCTGCTAGGACCCGCTGTGTCCCGCTGTGTCCCCGCTGTGTCCCTGCTGTGTCCCACTGTGTCCCCCGCTGTGTCTAGCTGTGTCCCCTGTTGTGTCCCGCTGTGTCCCCGCAGGGTCACCGCTGTTTCCCGCTGTGTCCCGCTGTGTTTCGTTGTGTCCCGCTCTGTCCCCCGCTATGTCCCATGCTTTGTCCCCGCTGTATCCCGCTGTGTCCCGCTGTGTCCCCTGCAGTTTCCTGTTGTGTCCCCAGCTGTGTACCCCGCTGTGTCCCGCTGTGTCACACTGTGTCCCTTGGTGTCCCGCTTTGTCCCTCGCTGTGTCCCCTGCTGAGTCCCCGCTGTGTCCCCGCTGTGTCTTGCTGTGTCCTCGCTGTGTCCCCCTCTGTCTCTCGCTCTGTCCCCCGCTGTGTCTCACGCTTTGTCCCCGCTGTGTCCCCCTGTGTCCCGCTCTGTCCCTCACTGTGTCCCTTTGTGTCCCCAGTTGTGTAACCCGCTGTGTAACGCTGTGTTCCCGCTGTATCGATGCTGTATCCCGCAGGGTCCCGCTTTGTCCTCGCTGTGTTCCCAGTTGTGTCCCGCTGTGTCCCCCGCTGTGTCCCCCGCTGTGTCCTGCTGTGTCCCCCACTGTGTCCCGCTGTGTCCCGCTGTGTTCCCCGCTGTGTCCCGCTGTGTCCCCCGCTGTTTACCCCGCTTTGTCCCCACTGTGTCCCACTGTGTCCCCGCTGTATCGATGCTGTGTCCCGCTGGGTCCCACTGTGTCCTCGCTGTGTTCCCCTCTGTGTCCTGCAGTGTCCCCCTCTCTGTCCCCCGCTGTGTCCCTCTGTGTCCCCAGCTGTGTCCCTGCTTTGTCCCCGCTGTGTCCCGCTGTGTCCCGATGTGTCCCGCTGTGTCTCCCGCTGAGTCCCGCTGTGTCCCCCCTGTGTCCTCCGCTTTGTCCCGCTGTCTCCCGCTCTGTCCCCTCTGTGTCTCTCGCTTTGTCCCCGCTGTGTCCCGCTGTGTCCCGCTGTGTCCCACTGTGTCCCCCACTATGTCCCATTGTGTCCCCAGCTGTGTACCCCGCTGTGTCCCCGCTGTATCCACACTGTGTCCCGTTGGGTCCCACTGTGTCCTCGCTGTGTCCTCGCTGTGTTCCCCACTGTGTCCCCCACTGTGTCCCCTTGTGTCCTAGCTTTGTCCCCCGATGTGTCCCGCTGTGTCCCCCTCTGTGTTCCACTGTGTCACGCTGTGTCCCGCTCTGTCCCCACAGTGTCCCGCTGTGTCCAACTTTGTCCCCGCTGTGTGGCCACTGTCTCCTGCTGTGTACCCCGCTGTCTCCAGCTGTGTCCCCGCTGTGTCCCGCTGTGTCCACCTCTCTGTCCCCCACTGTATCCGGCTGTGGCCCCCGCTGTGTCCCGCTGTGTCCCTTTGTGTCCACCGCTTTGTCCCGGTTTGTCCCCGCAGTGTCCCCGCTGTTTCCCACTGGGTCCCACTGTGTCCCGTGGTGTCCTGATTTGTTCCCCGCTGTGTCCACTGCTGAGTCCCCTCTGTTTCCCCGCTGTGTCCCCCGCTGAGTCCCCTCTATTTCCCTGCTGTGTCCCGCTGTGTCCTCGCTGTGTCCTCCGCTGTCTCCCGCTTTGTCCCCCGCTGTGTCCCACTGTGTCCCGCTGTGTCCTCGCTGTATCCCAGGCTGTGTCCCGCTTTGTCCCCGCTGTGTCCCCTGCTGTGGCCCGCTGTGTCCCGCTGTGTCCCTCGCTGTGTCGCACTGTGTCCCGGCAGTATCCCCCCTGTGTCCGGCAGTGTCCCGCTGTGTACCCCGCTGTGTCCCGCTATGTTCCCGCATTGTCCACGCTGTGTCCCGCTGTGTTCCGTGGTGTCCCGCTTTGTCCCTTGCTGTGTCCCCCACTGAGTCCCCGCTGTGTCCCTGCAGTGTCCCGCTGTGTCCTTCCTTTGTCCCCCGCTGTGTCCCGCTCTGTCCCCCGCTATGTCCCGCTGTGTCCCCGCTGTGTCCCTCTGTGTCCTCCCTGTGTCCCTCGCTGTGTTCCACTCTGTCTTCCGCTGTGTCCCTCTGTGTCCCGCTGTGTCCCCCGCTGTATCGACGCTGTGTCCTGCTGGGTCCCGCTGGGTCCTTGCTGTGTTCCCTGCTGTGTCCCGCTGTGTACCCCGCTGTACCCCGCTGTGTCCCGCTGTGTCCCGCTGTGTCCCGCTCTGTCCCCGCTGTGCCCCGCTGTGTCCCGTTGTGTCCCTGCTGGGACCCGCTGTGTCATGCTGTGTCCCCGCTGTGTCCGCGCTGTGTCCCGCTGTGTCCCCCACTGTGTCACGCTGTGTCCCCCGCTGTCCCCCGCTGTGTCCCGCTGGGTCCTCACTGTGTCACCCATTGTGTCCCGGTGTGTCCCGCTCTGTCCCGCTCTGTCCCCGCTGTGCTCCGCTGTGTCCCGCTCTGTCCCTGCAGGGACCCGCTGTGTCCCGCTGTGTCCCCCATTGTGTCCCTGCTGTGTCCTCGCTGTGTCCCGCTGTGTCCCGCTGTGCACGACTGTGTCCCGCTGTGTCCAGTGGTGCCCCGCTTTGTCGGCCGTTGTGTCCCCCTGTGAGTCCCCGCTGTGTCTCCGCTGTGTCCCGCTGTGTCCTCCCTGTGTCCCCCGTGTGTCCCTGCTGTTTCCCCTCTGTGTCGGGCTGTGTCCCGCTGTGTACTGCTGTGTGCCCCGCTGAGTCCCGCTGTGTCCCCTCTGTGTCCCAATGTGTCCTCGCTGTGCCCTCCGCTGTGTCCCGCTGTGTCCCCCCTGTGTTTCCCGCTGTGTCCCGGTGTGTCCCGCTTTGTCCCCGCTGTGTCCAGCAGTGTCCCCCGCTGTGTCCCGCTGTGTCCCCCGCTGTGTCCCCCGCTGTGTCCCGCTGTGTCCCCGCTGTGTCCCGTTGTGTCCACTGCTGTGTCCCCGCTGTGTCCCTCTTTGCCCCCTGCTGTGTCCCGCTGTGTCCTCGCTTGT
>NW_012300543.1:0-3511 GCF_000151885.1 Dipodomys ordii | reverse complement strand
ACAGAGAGGACACAGAAGGACCCAGCGGGACACAGCGGGGGACACAGCGAGGACACAGCGTGGGAAAGAGTGAGGACACAGCGGGACACAGCGAGACACAGCGGGACACAGTGGGGACACAGCAGTAGACACAGCGAGACACAGCGGGGGACACAGCGGGACACAGCAGGGAACACAGCGAGGACACAGCGGGGACACTGTGGGAACATAGTGGGACACAGCGGGGCACACAGCGGGACACAGCGGGATAAAGCTTGGGACACAGCGGGAAAACAGCAGGACACAGCGGGGGACACAGCGAGGACACAGCGTGACACAGCGTGGGACAAAGAGGGAGTCAGCAGGGGACACAGCGAAGACACAGGAGGACACAGCGTCGACACATAGAGGACTCAGCGGGGGACACAGTGGGGGACAGAGCGGGACACAGCGGGACACTGCGGGGCACAGCGGGGGACACAGCGGGACACAGCGGGGGACCCAGCGGGACACAGCGGGACACTGCGGGGCACAGCGGGGGACACAGGGAGGACACAGCTTAACACAGCATGGGACAAAGCGAGGACACAGCGGGACAAAGCGAGACACAGCGGGACCCAGCGGGGACCCAGCAGTGGACACAGCGGGACACAGCGGGGGACAAAGCAGGACACCACGGAACACAGCAGGACACAGCGTGAAACAGCGGTGAACCTGCGGGGACACAGTGGGACACAGCGGAGGTCACAGCGGGACCAAGCAGGACACAGCGGGGGACACAGCGGGACACAGAGGGGACACAGCGGGGACACAGCGGGACACAGCAGGTCACAGCGGGGGACACAGCGGGACACAGCGGGGGACACAGCAGGGACACAGTGGGACACAGTATGACACAGCGTGGGACAAAGCGGGGGACAGCAGAGGACACAGCGAGGACACACCTGGACACAGCGGGGACACAGAGGGGACTCAGCAGGGGACATAGAAGGAAAAAAGCAGACACCACGGGACACAGTAGGACACAGCGGGACACAGCGGGGACACTGCGGGACACAGCTGGGGACACTGTGGGACACAGCGGGACACAGCGGGGACACAGCAAGGACACAGAGGGGGACCCAGCGGGACCAAGCGGGTCCCAGCGGGACACTGCGGGGCACAGCGAGGGACACAGCGGGACTCAGCAGGGACACAGGGAGGACACAGCGGAACACAGCATGGGACAAAGCAAGGACACAGCGGGACACAGCGAGACACAGCGGGACCCAGCGGGGACCCAGCAGTGGACTCAGCGGGACACAGCGGGGACAAAGCGGGACATCACGGAACACAGCAGGACACAGCGTGAAACAGCGGTGAACCTGCGTGGACACAGCGGGACACAGCGGGGGACACAGCAGGAACACAGTGTGACACAGTAGGACACAGCGTGGGACAAAGCGGGAGACAGCGCAGGACACAGCGAGGACACAGCTGGTCACAGCGGGGACACAGAGGGGACTCAGCAGGGGACATAGAGGGGAAAAAGCGGGACACCACGGGACACAGTAGGACACAGCGGGACACAGCGGGGACACTGCGGGACACAGCCGGGGGACACAGCGGTGGACAATGGGGCAAAGAGAAGGGACACAGCGGGACACAGAGGGGACACAGCTGGACACAGAAGGGTACACAGCGGGGCACAGCGGACACACAACAGGGACAGAGCTGGACATAGAGGGACACAGAGGGGATAGAGCGTGACACAGCGGGACACAGCGGGACACAGCAGGGGACTCAGCGGGACACAGCGGGGGACACAGGGAGGACACAGCTGGACACTGAGGGAGACAGAGCGAGGACACAGCCGGACACAGAGAAACACAGCGTGACACAGTGGGGACACAGCAGGGGACACAGCGGGAAATAGCAGGGGACACAGAAGGACACAGCGGGGTACAGAGCAGGCACAAAGCGGGACATAGTGGGGGACACATCGAGGACAAAGCGGGACACAGCGGTGACACAGCGGGACACAGCTGGGGACACTGCGGGACACAGCGGGACACAGAGGGGACACAGCAAGGACACATCGGGGGACACAGCGGTGACACAGTGGGGAACACATAGAGAGACACAGCAGGACTCAGCGAGACACAGTGTTGATACAGCAGGGACACAGCGGGGTACACAGCTGTTGACACAACGGGACACAGTGGGGGACACAGCGGGACACAGCGGGGCACAGCGGGGACAAAACGGGAGACACAGTGGGGAACAGAGCAGGACACAGCGGGGGACACAGAAAGGACACAGTGGGGACACAGCGAGACTCAGCCGGGGACACAGCGGGGGACAAAGCGGGACACCACGGGACACAGTGGGAAACAGCGGGACACAGCGGGGTCACTGCGGGACACAGTGGGGGACAAAGCGGGACACAGCGGGACACAGCGGGGACGCAGCGGGACACAGCGGGATACAGCGGGACACGGCGGGGGACACAGCGGGACACAGAGGGGGACACAGCGAGGACACAGCGGGACACAGAGGGACACAGCGGGGGACACAGCGAGGACACAGTGGGGGACACAGTGGGGGAAACAGCTGGACATAGCGGGGAACACAGCGAGGACACATCGGGACCCAGCGGGACACAGCGTCGATACAGCGGAGACACAGCGTTTCACAGCATGGTACAAAGCTGTGGACACAACGGGACACAGTGGGGGCACAGCGGGACACAGCGGGGTGCAGTGGGACACAGCGGGACACAGCGGGACACAGCGGGGACAGAGCGGGACACAGTCGGACACAGCGGGACACAGCAGGAGACACAGCGGGAGACAAAGAGGGACACCACGGAACACAGCGGGACACAGCAGGAAACAGCAGTGACACTGTGGGGACACAGTGGGACACAGCGGGTGACACAGCGGGACACAAAGGGGGACAGAGTGGGACACAGTGGGGGACACAGCTGGACACAGCAGGGGAAACAGTGGGGGACACAGCGGGACACAGCGAGGACACAGCGGGACAGAGCGGGACACTGCAGGGCACAGAGGGGACACAGCGGGACACAGCGGGGGACACAGCTAGGACACAATGGAACACAGAGTGGGACACAGTGAGTACACAGCGGGAAACAGCGGGACACAGCCGGGTCCCAGCAGTGGACACAGCCGGACACAGCGGGGGACACAGTGGGACACAGCGGCGGACACATGGAGGACTCAGCGGGACAAAGCGAGGACACAGCGGCGACTCACCGGGGGACACAGAGGGGGACAAAGCGGGACACCACAGAACACAGTGGGAAACAGCGGGACACAGCGGGGAAACTGCGGGGACACAGGGAGACAAAGCGTGGGACACATAGGGACACAGCGGGGGACACAGTGGGGGACACAGCGGAACACAGCGGGACACAGCAGGGGACACAGCGAGGACAACACGGAACACAGCAGACACAGCGGGAAACAGAGGGGAACCTGCGGGGACACAGTGGTACACAGTGGGGGACACAGTGTGAAACAGCGGGGGA
>NW_012300542.1:0-3511 GCF_000151885.1 Dipodomys ordii | reverse complement strand
GGAGGAGAAGCAGTATCATAAGAAATAGAAGAAGGAGAAGAAGCAGAAGCAGAAAGAGAATCAGAAACTGAAGGAGAAGCAGATAAAGAAGCAGAAGAAGCCGAAGAAGCAAAAGCAGAACCTAAAGCAGGAGGAGAAGCAGTAGAAGCAGAAAAAGAAGAATCTGGAGAAGAAGAAGGAGAACCAGAAGGAGAAGCAGAAGCATAAAGAGAAGCAAAAGCAGAAGGAGAAGCAGAAGAAACAGAAGAAGCTGAATCAGTAGCAGAAGAAGCTGAAGAATGCAGAAGCAGAAAGAGAAGCAGAAGGAATAGCAGAAGAACGAGAAGGAGAAATAGAAGGAGAAGCAGAAGGAGAATCAGGAAAAGCAGAAGAAACAGAAGCAGACGGTGAAGCAGAAGAAGGAGAAGGAGAAGCCAGAGCAGAAGAAGAAGCAGAAGGAAAAGCACAAGCAGAAGGAGATGCAGAAGGAGAAGCAGGAAATGCAGAAGACACAGAAGCAGAAGGAGAAGAAGAAGGAGAAGAGTCAGAATCAGAAGAAGCAGAAATAGAAAGAGAAGCCGACGAAGAGAAGCAGAACGAGAAGCAGGAAAAGCAGAAGAAGCACAAGCGGGAGAAGCAGAAGAAGAAGAAACAGAAGAAGGAGAAGGAGCAGAAGCAGGAGAAGCAGAAGGAGAAGCAGAAAGAGAAGCAGGAAAAGCAGAAGAAGTAGAAGCAGGAGAAGCAGAAGGAGAAGAAACAGGAGAAGGACAAGAAGCAGAAAGAGAAGCAGTAGAAGAAGAAGAGGCAGGAAAAGCAGAAGCAGAAGAAAGAGAAGAAGAAGAAGATGAAGAAGAAGAAGAAGCAGCAGCAGCATAAGGAGAAGCATAAGGAGAAGCATAAGGAGAAGTATAAGGAGAAGCAGTAGAAGCAGAAGAAGCAGAAGCAGGAGAAGCTGAAGCAGAAGAAAAAGAATAAGCAAAAGAAGCAGAAGCAGAAGCAGTGAGAGAAGCAGAAGAAGGAGAAGGAGAAGGAGCAGCAGAAGGAGAAGCAGAAGCAGAAAGAGAAGCAGGAGAACCAGAAGAAGCAGGAGAAGCAGAAGCAGAAGAAACAGGAGAAGCCGAAGAAGCAGAAGCAGAATCTGAAGCAGTAGGAGAAACAGAAGAAGCACAATCTGAAGCAGAACAAACAGAAATAGTAGAATAAGCAGAAGCAGAAGCACCAGGACAAGCAGAAGAACAAGAAGGAGAAGGCGAAAGAGAAGGATTAGGAGTAGGAGAAGCAAAAGGATAAGCAGAAGCAGAAAGAGACGCAGAAGGAGAAGCAGCACGAGAAGTAGGAGAAGCAGGAGAAGCAGAAGCAGGAGAAGCAGAAGAAACAGAAGACGCAGAAGCAGAAGGAGAAGCAGAAGGAGAAATTGAAGCAGAAGGAGAAGAAGAAGCAGAAGGAGAAGCAGAAGAAAGAAAAGGAGAAGTAGAAGCAGAAAGAGAAGCAGAAAGAGCAGCACAACGAGAAGCACAACGAGAAGCAGGAGAAGCAGAAGCAGGAGAAGCAGAAGCAGAAGAAACATAAGAAGGAGAAGAAGCAGAAGCAGAAGGAGAAGCAGAAACAGAAGGAAAAGCAGAAATAGAAGCAGGAGCAGCAGAAGAAGCAGCAGCAGGAGAAGCAGAAGCAGAAGAAGCCGAAGAAGCAGAAGCAGAACCTGAAGCATAAGGAGATACAGGAGAAGCAGAAGAAGCAGAATCTGGAGAAGCAGAAGGAGAAGCAGAAGCAGAAAGAGAAGCAAAAGCAGAAGGAGAAGCAGAAGGAGAAGCAGAAGAAACAGAAGAAGCAGAGGCAGTAGCAGAAGAAGCAGAAGATGAAGAAGCAGAAGGAGAAGCAGAAGCAGTAGTAGAAGCAGAAGAAGGAGAAGCAGAAGGAGAAGCATAAAGAGAAACAGAAGGAGAAGCAGGAGAAGCAGAAGCAGGAGAAGCAGAATCAGAAGAAATAGAAGAAGGAGAAGAAGCAGAAGCAGAAAGAGAAGCAGAAACAGAAGGAGAAGCAGAAAAAGAAGCAGAAGAAGCCGAAGAAGCAAAAGCAGAACCTAAAGCAGAAGGAGAAGCAGGAGAAGCAGAAGAAGCAGAATCTGGAGACGAAGAAGGAGAACCAGAAGGAGAAGCAGAAGCAGAAAGAGAAGCGAAAGCAGAAGGAGAAGCAGAAGAAACAGAAGAAGCAGAATCAGTAGCAGAAGAAGCTGAAGATGCAGAAGCAGAAAGAGAAGCAGAAGGAATAGCAGAAGAACGAGAAAGAGAAATAGAAGGAGAAGCAGAAGGAGACGCAGGAAAAGCAGAAGAAACAGAAGCAGGCGGAGAAGCAGAAGAAGGAGAAGGAGAAGCCAGAGCAGAAGAAGAAGCAGAAGGAAAAGCACAAGCAGAAGGAGATGCAGAAGGAGAAGCAGGAAATGCAGAAGTCACAGAAGCAGAAGGAGAAGAAGAAGGAGAAGAATCAGAATCAGAAGAAGCAGAAGTAGAAATAGAAAGAGAAGCCGACGAAGAGAAGCAGAACGAGAAGCAGGAGAAGCAGAAGAAGCACAAGCGGGAGAAGCAGAAGAAGAAGAAACAGAAGAAGGAGAAGGAGCAGAACCAGAAGGAGAAGCAGAAGGAGAAGCAGAAAGAGAAGCAGGAAAAGCAGAAGAAGCAGAAGCAGGAGAAGCAGAAGGAGAAGAAACAGGAGAAGGACAAGAAGCAGAAAGAGAAGCAGTAGAAACAGAAGAAGCAGGAAAAGCAGAAGCAGAAGAAAGAGAAGAAGAAGAAGACGAAGAAGAAGAAGAAGCAGCAGCATAAGGAGAAGCATAAGGAGAAGTATAAGGAGAAGCAGTAGAAGCAGAAGAAGCAGAAGCAGGAGAAGCTGAAGCAGAAGAAAAAGAATAAGCAAAAGAAGCAGAAGCAGAAGCAGTGAGAGAAGCAGAAGAAGGAGAAGGAGAAGGAGCAGCAGAAGGAGAAGCAGAAGCAGAAAGAGAAGCAGAAACAGAAGGAGAACAAGAAGGAGAAGCAGGAGAATCAGAAGAAGCAGAAAGAGAAGAAGAAGGAGAAGCAGAAGTAGAATCCGAAGAAACAGAAGAAGAAGAAGCAGAAGACACAGAAGCAAAAGAAACAGAAGAAGGAGAAGAGCAGAAGCAGAAGCAGAAGGCGAAGCAGAAGCAGAAGGAGAAGCAGAAAGAGAAGCAGGAGAACCAGAAGAAGCAGGAGAAGCAGAAGCAGAAGAAACAGGAGAAGCCGAAGAAGCAGAAGCAGAATCTGAAGCAGAAGGAGAAACAGAAGAAGCACAATCTGAAGCAGAAGCAGAAGAAACAGAAATAGTAGAATAAGCAGAAGCAGAAGCACCAGGACAAGCAGAAGAACAAGAAGGAGAAGGCGAAAGAGAAGGATTAGGAGTAGGAGAAGCAAAAGGATAAGCAGAAGCAGAAAGAGAAGCAGAAGGAGAAGCAGCACGAGAAGTAGGAGAAGCAGGAGAAGCAGAAGTAGGAGAAGCAGAAGAAACAGAAGACGCAGAATGA
>NW_012300541.1:0-3512 GCF_000151885.1 Dipodomys ordii | reverse complement strand
AGAAGCAGAAGCAGAAGCAGAGTGGAGAAACAGAAGAAGTGAGAAGGAGCAGCAGAAGGTGAAGCAGAAGGAGATGGAGAAGCAGAAAGAGAAGCAGAAACAGAAGGAAAAGAAGAAGGATTAGTTGGAGAATCAGAAGAAGCAGAAGCAGAAAGAGAAGCAGAAGAAGGAGAAGGAGAAGCAGAAGCAGAGGAAAGGAAGGAGAAGCAGAAGAAGCAGAAGCGGGAGAAGCAGAAGAAGAAGAAGAAGAAGAAGAAGAAGAAGAAGAAGGAGAAGAAGAAGAAGAAGAAATAGAAGAAGAAGAAGAAGAAGAAGAAGAAGAAGAAGAAGAAGAAGAAGAAGAAGAAGAAGAAGAAGAAGAAGAAGAAGAAGAAGAAGAAGAAGAAGAAGAAGAAGAAGATGAAGAACGAGAAGGAGAAGGAGCAGAAGGAGAAGCAGAAGCAGAAGCAGAAGGAGAAGCAGAAAGATAAGGAGAAGAAGCAGTAGCAGGAGAAGCAGAAGCACAAGAAACAGAAGAAGCTGAAGAAGCAGAAGCAGGACCTGAAGCAGAAGAAACAGAACAAGCAGAAGAAGCAGTAGCAGAAGCAGAACGAGAAGCAGAAGAAGAATAAGGAGAAGGAGAAAGAGTAGGATTAGGAGTAGGAAGAGCAGAAGGAGAATCAGAAGCAGAACGAGAAGCAGAAGGAGCAGCAGAAGGAGAAGCAGAAGAAGGAGAAGCAGAAGCAGAAGAAGCAGCAGAAGGAGAAGCATAAGCAGAAGAAGATGCAGAAGGAGAAGCAGGAGAAGCAGAAGAAGCAAAAGCAGAAGGAGAAGCAGAAGTAGGAGAAGGAGAAGGAGAAGGAAGGGCAGCAGGAACAATAGGAGAAGCAGAAGCAGAATGACAAGGAGAAAGAGAAGCAGTAGAAGCAGAAGAAGCAGGAAAGGCAGAAGCAGACGGAAGAGAAGAAGAAGAAGAAGAAGAAAAGAAGAAGAAGAAGAAGAAGAAGAAGAAGAAGAAGAAGAAGAAGAAGAAGAAGAAGAAGAAGAAGAAGAAGCATAAGGAGAAGCATAATGAGAAGCATAAGGAGAAGCATAAGGAGAAGCATAAGGAGAAGCAGTAGAAGCAGAAGAAGCAGAAGCAGGAGAAGCAGAAGCAGAAGAAAAAGAATAAGCAAAAGATGCAGAAGCAGAAGCACTGGGAGAAGCAGAAGCAGAAGGAGAAGGAGCAGCAGAAGGAGAAGCAGAAGCAGAAAGAGAAGCAGAAACAGAAGGACAACAAATGGAGAAGCAGGAGAATCAGAAGAAGCAGAAGTAGAATCAGAAGAAACAGAATAAGAAGAAGCAGAAGAAACAGAAGCAAAAGAAACAGAAGAAGGAGAAGAGCAGAAGCAGAAGCAGAAGGAGAAGCAGAAGCAGAAGGAGAAGCAGAAAGAGAAGCAGGAGAAGCAGAAGAAGCAGGAGAAGCAGAAGCAGAAGAAACAGAAGAATCCGAAGAAGCAGAAGCAGAATCTGAAGCAGAAGGAGAAACAGAAGAAGCACAATCTGAAGCAGAAGCAGAAGAAACAGAAATAGTAGAATAAGCAGAAGCAGAAGCAGCAGGAGAAGCAGAAGAAGAAGACGGAGAAGGCGAGAGAGAAGGATCAGGAGTAGGAGAAGCAAAAGGATAAGCAGAAGCAGAAAGAGACGCAGAAGAAAAAGCAGCACGAGAAGTAGGAGAAGCAGGAGAAGCAGAAGCAGGAGAAGCAGAAGAAACAGAAGACGCAGAAGCAGAATGAGAAGCAGAAGGAGAAATTGAAACAGAAGCAGAAGGAGAAGCAGAAGATGGAGAAGGAGAAGCAGAAAGAAAAGTAGAAAGAGAAGCAGAACGAGAAGCAGGAGAAGCAGAAGCAGGAGAAGCAGATGAAACAGAAGAAGGAGAAGAAGCATAAGCAGAAGGAGAAGCAGAAACAGAAGGAGAAGCAGAAAGAGACGGAGGGGAAGCAGAAGAAGCAGAAGCAGGAGAAGCAGAAGCATAAGAATCCGAAGAAGCAGAAGCAGAACCTGAAGCAGAAGAAGAAGCAGAAGAAGCAGAATCTGCAGAAGCAGAAGGAGAAGCAGAAGCAGAAAGAGAAGCAAAATCAGAAGGAGAAGCAGAAGAAACAGAAGAAACACTAGCAGTAGCAGAAGAAGCTGAAGATGTAGAAGCAGAAAAAGAAGCACAAGAAATAGCAGAAGAACGAGAAGGAGAAACAGAAGGAGAAGCAGAAGGAGAAGCAGAAAGAGAATCAGGAAAAGCAGAAGAAGCAGAAGCAGACGGAGAAGCAGAAGAAGGAGAAGGAGATTCAGAAGCAGAAGAAGAAGCAGAAGGAAAAGCACAAGCAGAAGGAGATGCAGAATGAGAAGCAGGAGAAGGAGAAGAAGCAGAAGCAGAAGGAGAAGAACTGAAGAGAAGAGGCAGAAGCAGAAGAAGCAGAAGCAGAAGTAGGAAGAGAAGCCGAGGAAGAGAAGCAGAACGAGAAGCAGGAGAAGCAGAAGAAGCAGAAGCGGGAGAAGCAGAAGAAGAAGAAACAGAAGAAGGAGAAGGAGCAGAAGGCGAAGGAGAAGCAGGAGCAGAAGGAGAAGCAGGAAAAGCAGAAAAAGCAGAAGCAGGAGAAGCAGAAGCAGAAGAAACAGGAGAAGGACAAGAAGCAGAAGCAGAAGGAGAAGCAGAAACAGAAGGAGAAGCAGAAAGAGAAGGAGGGGAAGCAGAAAGCAGAAGCAGGAGAAGCAGAAGCATAAGAATCCGAAGAATCAGAAGCAGAACCTGAAGCAGAAGGAGAAGCAGGAGAAGCAGAAGAAGCAGAATCTGGAGAAGCAGAATGAGAAGCTGAAGGAGAAGCAGAAGCAGAAAGAGAATCAAAAGCAGAAGGAGAAGCAGAAGAAACAGAAGCAGTAGCAGTTGCAGCAGAAGCAGAAGGAGAAGCAGAAGGAAAAGTAGGAGAACGAGAAGGAGAAACAGAAGCACAAGCAGAAGGAGAATCAGAAGGAGAAGCAGAAGAAGCAGAAGGAGAAGCAGAAGCAGAAGAAGCAGCAGAAGGAGAAGCAGAAGAAGAAGAAGATGCAGAAGGAGAAGCAGGAGGAGCAGAAGAAGCAGAAGCAAAAGGAGAAAGAGAAGGAGAAGAAGGAGAAGCAGAAGTAGAATCAGAAGAAACAGAGGAAGAAGAAGAAGAAGAAGCAAAACAAACAGAAGAAGGAGAAGAGCAGAAGCAGAAGCAGAAAGAAAAGCAGAAGCAAAAGGAGAAGCAGAAAGAGAAGCAGGAGAAGCAGAAGAAGCAGGAGAAGCAGAAGCAGAGGAAACAGGAAAAGCCGAAGAAGCAGAATCTAAAGCAGAAGGAGAAACAGAAGAAGCACAATCTGAAGCAGAATCAGAAGAACAGAAATAGTAGAATAAGCAGAAGCAAAAGCAGCAGAGAGCAGATGATGAGGCGGAGAATTCGAAAGAGAGATTATGATAGGAGAGCAAAGGATATCAGAGCAGAAGAGACGCAGAGGAGAGCAGCACGAGATTAGAGAGC
>NW_012300540.1:0-3512 GCF_000151885.1 Dipodomys ordii | reverse complement strand
TGGGGAACAACGGAACACAGGGGGGACACAGCGGGACACAGTGGTGGACACAGCGGGACAGAGCGGGGACACAGCTGGACACAGCGGGGTACACACCGTGACACAGCGGGGACACAGCGGGGACACAGCGGGACACAGCGGGACACAGAGGGACACAGTGGGACACAACGGGGGACACAGTGAGGACACAGCGGGACAGAGCGGGGACACAGCTGGACACAGCGGGGACACAGCGGGACACATCGGGCATACACCTGGACACAGCGGGGACACAGTATTGGTCACAGAGGGACACAGCGGGGGACAGAGCCAGACACAGCGGGAGA
The DNA here is from genome assembly GCF_000151885.1 of Dipodomys ordii. Taxonomy (NCBI): domain Eukaryota; kingdom Metazoa; phylum Chordata; class Mammalia; order Rodentia; family Heteromyidae; genus Dipodomys; species Dipodomys ordii. Next base: position 3,186 of record NW_012300540.1, on the reverse strand, counting down.
CACAGCAGGGGACACAGCGGGACACAGCGGGGGACACAGCCGGACACAGCGGGGGACACAGCAGGGGACACAGCGGGACACAGCGGGGACACAGCTAGACACTGCGAGGGACACAGCGGGACACAGCGGGGGACACAGCGGGACACAGCGGGGTACACAGTGGGGGACACAACGGGACACAGCGGCGGACACAGAGGGAAACAGAGGGACACAGCGAGGACAACTCGGTGGACACAGCGGGGACACAGCTGGGGACACAGCGGGACACAGCAGGGGATACAGCGGGACACAGTGGCGGACACAGGGGGGACAAAGCGGGACACAGCAAGGACACAGCGGGACACAGCGGGGACACAGCGGGACTCTGAGGGGGACAGAGCGTGACACAGCAGGACACAGCGGTACACAGCTGGACACAGCGGGGACACAGCAGGGACACAGAGGGGGACAAAGCGGAACACAGTGGGACACAGTGGGGGACAAAGCGGAACACAGCGGGACATAGTGGGGGACACAGCGCGACAGAGAGGGGGACACAGCGGAGGACACAGCGGGACACAGCGGGGAACACAGCGAGGACACAGCGGGACACAGCATCTGTACACGGGGACACAGCGGGACACAGTGAGGTACACAGCTAGGGACACAACGGGACACACGGGGGACACAGCGGGACAGAGCGGGGACACAGCTGGACACAGCGGGGTCCACAGCGGGGCACAGCGGGGACACAACGGGGACACAGCAGGACACAGCGGGGGACACAGCAAGGACACAGCGGGACACAGTGCGACACAGAGGGGGACAAAGCAGTAGACAGCGGGAGACACAGCGAGGACACAGCGGGACATAGCGGGGACACAGAGGGGACACTGCAGGGACACAGTGGGGGACACAGCGGGACACAGCGGGACACAGCGGGGGATACAGGAGGAAACAGCGGAACACAGCAGGGACACAGATGGGACTCAGGGGGTGACATAGCCGGGGACAATGCGGGACACCACTGGACACAGTGGGACACAGCGGGACAAAGCGGGGACACTGCGGGCACCCAGCGGGAAAAAGCGGGGGACACAGCGGGACACAGTGGGGGAAACAACCGGACAAAGCGGGGACAGAGCGGGGGACACTGCAGGACTCAGCGGGACCACAGCGGGTCACAGCGGGGGACACACCGGGACACAGCGGGGACACAGCAGGGACACAGCGGGACAAAGCGGTGACACAGCTGGACACATCGGAGTATATAGCGGGACACAGCGGGCACACAGCGGGGACACAGCGGGACACAGCGGGGGGACCCAGCGAGGATATAACGGGACACAGCGGGGGACACGGTGAGGACACAGCGGGGAACACAGCGAGGACACAGCAGGACCCACGGCACATAGAGTTGATACAGCGTGGATACAGCATTACACAGCGTGTCAAACAGCTGTGGACACAACGGGACACAGTGGGGGCACAGCGGGACACAGCGAGACACAGTGTGACACATCGGGGACATAGCGTGAGACACAGCGGTGGACAGAGCAGGACAGCGGGGAACACAGCGAGGACACAGCGGGACACAGCGGTGACACAGCGGGGACTCAGCGGGGGACACAGCGGGGGACAAAGCGGGACACCACGGAACACAGCGGGACACAGCGGGAAACAGAAGTAACCTCTGCGGGGACACAGCGGGACACAGCGGGATACACAGCGGGACAGAGCGGGACATCGTGGGGGACAGAGCGGGACACAGTGGGGGACAGAGCGTGGGACACAGCGAGACACAGCGGGGACAAAGCTGGACACAGCGGGGTACAAACAGCGGGACACAGCGGGGCCACAGCGGGGACACACTGGGACACTGAGGGTCACAGCAGGGACACAGCAGGACACAGCGGGACAAAGTGGGGGACACAGCGGGACACAGCGGGCACACAGCGGGGACACAGCGGGACACAGCGGGGACACAGCTGGACAAAGCAGGGGACACAGCGGGAGACAGCGGGACACAGCGGGGTACACAGCGGGACACAGCGGGACAAAGCGGGGGACACAGCGGGCACACAGCGGAGACACATCGGGACACAGCGGGACACAGCGGGGTCAGAGCGTGACACAGCGGGGACATAGCGGGACACAGCGGGACACAGCAGGGACACAGCGGAGGACATAGTGGGACACAATGGGACACAGCGGGGAACACAGCAGGACACAGCGGGACATAGCAGGGGACAGAGCGACGAGACAGCGGGATACAGCGGGGACACAGGGGACTCAGCAGGGTCAAAGAGGGACACAGCGTGACACAGCGGGGGACACAGCCGGACATAGCGGGGACACAGCGGTGACACAGCGGGACACAGCGGGGGACACAGCAGTACACAGCGGGACACAGCGGGTCACAGCGAGGGACACAGAGGGGTACATAGCGGGACACTGTGGGGAACACAGGGAGGACACAGCGGGACCCAGCGGGACACAGCGTCGATACAGTGGGGACAGAGCAGAACACAGTGGGGTACACAGCTGGGTATACAATGGGACACAGCGGGTGACACAGCGAGGACACAGCGGAACACAGCGGGGGACACAGCGAGGACACAGCGGGACACAGCGAGACACAGCGGTACACAGCGGGGGACACTGCGGGACACAGCGGGGAACACAGGGAAGACATAGCGGGACCCAGCGGGACCCAGCGTCGTTACAGCAGGGACACAGCAGGACACAGCGGGGTGCACAGCTGGGGACACAACGGGACACTGCGGGGGACACAGCGAGGACACAGAGGGACACAGCGGTACACAGCGGGGACACTGCGGGAACATAGCCGACACAGCGGGCTACACAGCGGGACACAGCGGGACACAGCTTGGGACACAGCGGGGACAAAGCGGCAGACAGCGGGGGACACAGCAATGATACAGCGGGACACAGCAGCGACACAGAGGGGACTCAGCGGGACAAAGCGGGACACAGCGGGACACAGCGGGGGACACAGCGGGACACAGCGGGGAACACAGGGAGGACATAGCGGGTCCCAGCTGGACCCAGCGTCGTTACAGCGGGGACACAGCGGGACACAGTGGGACACAGCGGGGACACAGCGGGGGACACAGCGGTGGACAGCAGAGACAGAGAGGGGCGAAAGCGAGACACAGCGGTGACACAGCTGGACACAACGGATGA
>NW_012300539.1:0-3512 GCF_000151885.1 Dipodomys ordii | reverse complement strand
CGGGACACAGCGGAACACAGCAGGGGACACAGCGGGACACAGTAGGGGACCCAGCTAGGACACAGCGAGACACAGCGGGGGACACAGCTGGGGACAGAGCGGGACACAGCGGGGAACTCAGCGAGGACACAGCGGGACCCAGCAGGACACAGCGTCGATACAGCAGGGACACAGTGTTACACAGCGTGGTACCCAGCTGTGGACACAACGGGACAGAGTGGGGGCACAGCGAGACACAGTGGGACACAGCGAGGACACAGCGGGACACATTGGTGACACAGCGGGGGACATAGCAGGACACAGCAGCGGACACAGCGGGGGACACAGCGGGACACAGCGCGACACAGCGGGGGACACAATGGGGACACAGCAGGACACAGCAGGGGACACAGCGAGGACACAGCGGAATATAGCGGGGGACACAGAGAGGACACAGCGGGACACAGCGAGACAAAGCGGGACACAGCGTGGAAACAGCAGTAGACACAGCGGGACATAGCAGGGGACACAGCTGGGGACACAACGGGACACAGCAGGGGACACAGCGAGGACAGAGCGGGACACAGTGGGACACAGCGCGGACACAGCGTCGATACAGCGGGGACACAGCGGGACACAGCGGGTATCACAGCGAGGACACAGCGGGGACACAGTGGGACACAGCGTCGATACAGCGGGCACACAGCGTTACACAGCGTGGTACACAGCTGTGGACACAACGGGACACAGTGGGGGCACAGCGGCACACAGCGGGACACAGTGGGACACAGCGGGGAAAAAGCGTGAGACACAGCGGGGGACAGAGCTGGAGACAGCGGGGGACACAGCGAGGACACAGCAGGACACAGCGTTGACACAGCGGGGTCTCAGCGGGGGACACAGCGGGAGACAAAGAGGGACACCACGGAACACAGCGGGACACAGCAGGAAACAGCAGTGATACTGCGTGGACACAGTGGGACACAGCGGGGGACACAGCGGGACACAGAGGGGGACAGAGCGGGACACAGTGGGGGACAGAGCGTGGGACACAGCGAGACACAGCGGGGACAAAGCTGGTCACAGCGGGGTACACAGAGGGACACAGCGGGGACGCAGTGGGGAAACAGCGTGACACAGCAGGACACAGCGGGACACAGCCGGGGACACAGCAAGGACACAGCAGCACACAGCATGGGACACAGCAAGGACACAGTGGGACACAGCGGGGGACACAGCGGGACATAGCGGGGGACACAGCGGGGGACACAGCGGGACACAGTGGGACACCGCGGGGGACACAGGGAGGACACAGCGGGACACAGCGTGGGACAGAGCGAGGACACATTGGGACACATTGGGACACAGCGTGATTCAGCGGGGGACACAGCAGTATACAGCGGGACAAAGCGGGACACAGCGGGGACACAGCAGAGACACAGCGGGGGACAGAGCGGTACACAGCGGGGGACACAGGGATGATTGACCAGGACCCAGCGGGACCCAGCGTGGATACAGCAGGGACCCAGCTGGACCCAGCGGGACACAGCGGGGACAGAGCAGTAGACACAGCAGGACACAGCGTTGGACAAAGGGAGGACACAGCGGGACCCAGCGGGACCCAGCATCGATACAGCAGGGACACAGCGGGACACAGTGGGGTACACAGCTGGGGACACAGCAAGGACACAGCGGGACACAGCGGGAAACAGCGGGGACACTGCGGGAACATAGCAGGACACAGCGTGGTACACAGCGGGACACAGCGGGACACAGCTGGGGACACAGCGGGGACACAGCGGGACACAGCGGAACACAGCAGGAGTCAAAGCGGGAGACAGCGGGGGACACAGCGAGGACACAGGGGGACACAGCGGCGACACAGAGGGGACTCAGCGGGGGACACAGCGTGGGACAAAGTGGGACACCACGGGACACAGTGTTACACAGCGGGACACAGCGGGGACACTGCGAGACACAGAAGGAGAAAGCAGGGGACACAGCGGGACACAGCGGGCCACAGCGGGACACACAGCGGGGGACAGCGTAGACAGAGAGTGGCCACAGCGAGACAAAGCGGTGACACAGCTGGACACAGCGGGGTACACAGCGGGACACAGCGGGCACACAGCGGGGACACAGCGGGACACAGCGGGACACAGCAGGCACACAGCGGGGACACAGCGGGACACAGCGGGACACAGCGGGGACAGAGAGGGACATAGCCGGACACAGCGGGACACAGCGGGGGACACAGCGGGACCCAATGGGGGACCCAGTGAGGACACAGCGGGACACAGCAGGGACACAGCAAGGACACAGCGGGGGACACAGCGGGGGACACAGCAGGACACAGCGGGGACACAGTGGGACACAGCGGGACACAACAGGCACACAGCGGGGACAGAGCGGGACACAGCGGGACACAGCGGGGACAGAGAAGGACATAGCCGGACATCCGGGACACAGCGGGGGACACAGCGGGACACAGTGGGGGACCCAGTGAGAACACAGCGGGACACAGCAGGGGACACAGCAAGGACACAGCGGGGGACACAGCAGGGGACACAGCGGGACACAGCGGGGAACACAGTGAGGACACAGCGGGACACAACGGGGACACAGCGGGACTCAGCGGGGGACACAGCAGTACACCGCGGGACACAGCGGAACACAGCGGGGGACACAGAGGAGTAAACAGTGGGACACTGCGGGGAACACAGCGAGGACACAGCGGGACCAAGCGGGACACAGCGTCGATACAGCGGGGACACAGCGGGACACAGTGGGGTACACAGCTGGGTATACAACGGGACACAGCGGGGGACACAGCGAGGACACAGCAGAACACAGCATGGGAAACAGCGAGGACACAGCGGGACACAGCGAGACACAGAGGGACACAGTGGGGACACAGCAGTAGACACAGCGGGACACAGCGGGGGACACAGCGGGACACAGCGGGGAACACAGCGAGGACACAGCGGGGACACAGCGGGAACCAGCAGGACACAGCGGGGCACACAGCGGGACACAGCTTGGGACACAGCGGGAACACAGCAGGACACAGCGGGGCACACAGCGAGGACACAGCGGGACACATCGTGGGACAAAGCGGGAGATAGCAGGGGACACAGCGAGGACACACCGGGACACAGCGGCGACACATAGAGGCCTCAGCGGGGGACACAGTGGGGAACAGAGCGGGAGACAGAGGCAGACACAGCGAGGACACAGCGGGACACAGCGGGGACACAAAGGTGGCTCAGGGGGGGCCACAGCGGGGGACAAAGCGGGACACCACGGAACACAGCGGGACACAGCGTGAAACAGCGGTGAACCTGCGGGGACACAGCGGGACACAGCGGGGGACACAGCGGGACAAAGCGGGGACACAGCGGGACCCAGCAGGACACAGCGGGACAGAGCAGGACACAACGGGGGACACAGCGGGACACAGCGGGTGACACAGCGGGACATAGCAGGGACACAGAGGGGACTCAGCTGGGGACATAGCGGGGGACAAAGCGTGA
>NW_012300538.1:0-3512 GCF_000151885.1 Dipodomys ordii | reverse complement strand
GATCTCAAGGGGACACAATGAGTACAAAGCGGGACACAGAGGGACACAGCAGGGGACACAGCAAGGCCACAGCTGGACACAGCAGGACAAAGCGGGGGACACAGCAGGGGACACAGCAGGACACAGTGGGACACAACAGGAATCATCGCGGACACAGCGGGTGACCCAGCGAGGACACAGCGTGACAAATGGGGACACAGCGGGACACTGCAGGACACAGCGGGGGACACAGCAGGCAACACAGCAGGACACAGGGGGACACAGCGGGACACAGCGGGGACAGAGCGGGGGACACAGCGGGACACAAAGTGGGACCCAGCGTTACACAGCGAGGACACAGCGGGACACAGCGGGGACACAGCACGGGACACAGCAGGACACAGAGGGGAACAAAGGGGGCACACAGCGGGACACAGCGGGGGACACAGCGGGACAAAGCGAGACACAGTGGGGACAGAGTGGGACACAGCGGGGACACAGTGGGGGACACAGCGGGGACACAGCGGGACACACCGGGGACACAGCGGGGACACAGCGGGACACAGCAGCGACACAGCGGAACACAGCGGGGGACACAGCGGGACACAGCCTGGGACAGAGCGGGACACAGCGTGGACACAGCGGGACACAGCGAGACACAGAAGTGACAAAGCGGCGACACAGCGGGACACATTGGGACACAGCGGTACACAGCGGGGGACAGAGGGGACACACCGGTGGACAACGGGCACACAGCAGGACAGCGCGGGGGACACAATGGGAAACAGCGGGGACACAGTGGGACACAGGGGGCGACAAAGAGGGACACAGCGGGACAGAGTGGGGACACAGCAGGGACAAAGCTGGGGCACAGTGGGGCACACAGCATGGGCACAGCAAGTCACAGCGGGGAAATAGTGGGGGACACAGCGGTCGACACAGCGGGATACAGAAGGACACAGCGAGGACTCAGCGGGACACAGCTGGGACACAGCACGGGACACAGCAGGACACAGAGGGGAACAAAGGGGGCACACAGCGGGACACAGCGGGGGACACAGCGGGACAAAGCGGGACACAGTGGGGACAGAGTGGGACACAGCGGGGACACAGCAGGGGACACAGCGGGGACACAGCGGGACACACCGGGGACACAGCGGGGACACAGCGGGACACAGCAGCGACACAGCGGAACACAGTGGGGGACACAGCGGGACACAGCCTTGGACAGAGCGGGACACAGCGTGGACACAGCGGGACACAGCGAGACACAGAAGTGACAAAGCGGCGACACAGCGGGACACATTGGGATACAGCGGTACACAGCGGGGGACAGAGGGGACACACCGGTGGACAATGGGCACACAGCAGGACAGCGCGGGGGACACAATGGTAAACAGCGGAGACACAGGGGGACACAGGGGGCGACAAAGAGGGACACAGCGGGACAGAGTGGGGACACAGCAGGGACAAAGCTGGGGCACAGTGGGGCACACAGCATGGGCACAGCAAGTCACAGCGGGGAAATAGTGGGGGACACAGCGGTCGACACAGCGGGATACAGAAGGACACAGCGAGGACTCAGCGGAACACAGGAGGACACAGCGGGGACACAGCGGGGAAACAGCGGGGGACACAGTGGGACACTGCGGGGACACAGAGGGACTTAGCAGTTACACAGTGAGGACACACCAGGGACACAGTGGGACACAGCGGGGACACAGCGGGGACACAGCGGGAACCAGCGGGACCCAGCGGGGACACAGCGGGGACACAGCGGGACACAGGGGGGGACACAGCAGGGGACACAGCGGGGGGCAGCGGGGACACAGAGGGACACAGCAGGACACAGCGGGGAAACAGCAAAGACACAAGGGGACACAGCGGGACACAGCGGGGGACACAGCAGGGGACACAGCAGGATACAGCAGGGGACACAGCGGGACACAGCGGGACGCATTGGGGACAAAGTGGGGGACAAAACGGGGACACAGCGGGACACAGCGGGACACAGCGGGACACTGCGGGGACACAGCGGGGGACAGAGGGGACACACCGGTGGACAACTGGGACACAGCAGGACTGCGCGGGGGTCACAGTGGGAAACAGCGGGGACACAGGGGAACACAGGGGGCGACACAGAGGGACACAGCGGGACACAGCGGGACAGAGTGGGGACACAGCAGGGACAAAGCGGGGGACACAGTGGGGAACACAGCGGTAAACAGCGGGGGACACAGAGGGACTCAGCTGGGGACACATCAAAGGACACAGTGAGTGACAGAGCAGGGGAAACAGCCGGAAACAGCGGGGGACACAGCGAGGACACAGCAGGACATAGCGGGGTACACAGAGGCAGACACAGCAGTACACATCGGGACACAGTGGGACGCAGGGGGGGGCTCAGCGGGTCACAGCGGGGTCACAACAGGACTCAGGGGGGACACAGCGTGGACTCAGGGCGTGATATAGGGAATCAGCGGGGGGTTATCGGGGACAATGCAGGACACAGCGGGGGACACAGAGGCGGACACAGCAGAACACAGCGGGACACAGTGCGACACAGCGGGACACAGCGGGGACACAGAGAGGATACAGTGGTACACAGCAGGAAACACCGGGGGACACAGCGGGACACATCGGGGGACACAGCATGGACACAGCAAGTCACAGCGGGGAATTAGTGGGGGACACATTGGGGGACACAGCAGGATACAGAAGGACACAGCGAGGACAAAGCGGGACACAGCGGGTACACAGCAGGACACAGTGGGACACAGAGGGATACACAATGGACACAGCGGGGACACAGCAGGGGACACAGCAGGACACAGAGGGGAACAAAGGGGGCACACAGTGGGACACAGCGGGGGACACAGCGGGACAAAGCGGGACACTGTGGGGACAGAGTGGGACACAGCGGGGACACAGCGGGGGACACAGCGGGGGACACAGCGGGGACACAGCGGGACACACCGGGGACAGAGTGGGGACACAGCGGGACACGGCAGCGACACAGCGGAACACAGCGGGGGACACAGAGGGACACAGCCTGGGACAGAGCGGGACACAGCGTGGACACAGCGGGACACAGCGAGACACAGCAGTGACAAAGCGGCGACACAGCGGGGACACAGCGGGACATCGCGGGGACAAAGCGAGGACAGAGCGGGACACAGAGGTACACAGCGAGGGACACAGCGGGGGACAGTGGGGACAAACCGGGGAACAACGGGGACACAGCGGGACACAGCTGGGACACAGCAAGGACACAGCGGGACACAGCGGGGACACAGCAAGTACACAGCGGGACACAGCCGGACACAGCAGGACACAGAGGGGAACACAGCGGGGGACACAGCGGGACAAAGCGGGACACAGCGGGGTACACAGTGGGACACATCGGGGATACAGCAGGGACACAGCGGGACACAGCGGGGGACAGAGCAGGATATAGCGGGAGACACAGTGGGACACAGCGTGGACACAGCAGGACAGAGCGGGGAACACAGCGGGATATAGCAGGGGACTGA
>NW_012300537.1:0-3512 GCF_000151885.1 Dipodomys ordii | reverse complement strand
AAAGAGAAGGAGCAGAAGGAGAAGTATTAAGCAGAAGGAGAAGCAAAAGAGAAGCAGAAGAAGAAGTAGCAGGAGAAGCAGAAGCAGAAGAAACAGAAGAAGCCCAAGAAGCAGAAGGAGAACCTGAAGAAGAAGGAGAAGCAGAAGCAGCAGAAGCTGGAAAAGTAGAAGCAGAATAAACAGAACAAGCAGAAGAAGCAGAAAAAGAAGAAGAACGAGAAGCAGAAGAAGAACAAGGAGAAAGAGAAGGATTAGGAGTAGGAGAAACAGAAGAATAAGAAGAAGCAGAAAGAGAAGGAGAAGGAGAAGGAGAAGCAGAAGAAGCAGAAGCAGGAGAAGCAGAAGCAGAATGAAAAGCAGAAGAAGGAGAAATTGAAACAGAAGAAGATGCTGAAGAAGAAGCAGAAGAAGTAGTAGAAGCAGAAGAAGGAGAAGCAGAAGGAGAAGCATAAAGAGAAACAGAAGGAGAAGCAGGAGAAGCAGAAGCAGGAGAAGCAGAATCAGAAGAAATAGAAGAAGGAGAAGAAGCAGAAGCAGAAAGAGAAGCAGAAACAGAAGGAGAAGCAAAAATAGAAGCAGAAGAAGCCGAAGAAGCAAAAGCAGAACCTAAAGCAGAAGGAGAAGCAGAAGAAGCAGAATCTGGAGAAGAAGAAGGAGAACCAGAAGGAGAAGCAGAAGCAGAAAGAGAAGCAAAAGCAGGAGAAGCAGAAGGAGAAGCAGAAGAAACAGAAGAAGCAGAATCAGTAGCAGAAGAAGCTGAAGATGCAGAACCAGAAAGAGAAACGGAAGGAATAGCAGAAGAACAAGAAGGAGAAACAGAAAGAGAAGCAGAAGGAGACGCAGGAAAAGCAGAAGAAACAGAAGCAGACGGAGAAGAAGGAGAAGGAGAAGCCGAAGCAGAAGAAGAAGCAGAAGGAAAAGCACAAGCAGAAGGAGATGCAGAAGGAGAAGCAGGAGATGCAGAAGAAGCAGAAGCAGAAGGAGAAGAAGAAGGAGAAGAATCAGAATCAGAAGAAGCAGAAGCAGAAGCAGAAATAGAAAGAGAAGCCGAAGAAGAGAAGCAGAACGAGAAGCAGGAGAAGCAGGAGAAGCACAAGCGGGAGAAGCAGAAGAAGAAGAAACAGAAGAAGGAGAAGGAGCAGAAGCGGAAGGAGAAGCAGAAATAGAAGCAGGAAAAGCAGAAGAAGCAGAAGCAGGAAAAGCAGAAGGAGAAGAAACAGGAGAAGGACAAGAAGCAGAAGCAGAAGCAGAAGCAGAAACAGAAGGAGAAGCGGAAAGAGAAAGAGGGGAAGAAGAAGAAGCAGAAGCAGGAGAAACAGAAGCATAAGAATCCGAAGAAGCAGAAGCAGAACCTGAAGCAGAAGGAGAAGCAGGAGAAGCAGAAGAAGCCGAATCTGGAGAAGGAGAATGAGAAGCTGAAGTAGAAGCAGAAGCAGAAGCAGAAAGAGAATCAAAAGCAGAAGGAGAAGCAGAAGAAACAGAAGAAGCAGAAGCAGTAGCAGTTGCAGCAGAAGCAGAAGGAGAAGCAGAAGGAAAAGCAGAAGAACGAGAAGGAGAAGGAGAAACAGAAGGAGAAGCAGAAGGAGAATCAGAAGGAGAAGCAGAAGACGCAGAAGGAGAAGCAGAAGGAGAAACAGAAGCAGAAGAAACAGCAGAAAGAGAAGCAGAAGCAGAAGAAGATGCAGAAGGAGAAGCAGGAGAAGCAGAAGAAGCAGAAGCAGAAGGAGAAGTAGAAGAAGGAGAAGGAGAAAGAAGAGCCGCAGAAGCAATAGGAGAAGCAGAAAGAGAAGCAGAAGCAGAATGAGAAGCAGAAAGAGAAGCAGTAGAAACAGAAGAAGCAGGAAAAGCAGAAGCAGAAGAAAGAGAAGAAGACGAAGAAGAAGAAGAAGCATAAGGAGAAGCATAAGGAGAAGCATAAGGAGAAGTATAAGGAGAAGCAGTAGAAGCAGAAGAAGCAGAAGCAGGAGAAACAGAAGCAGAAGAAAAAGAATAAGCAAAAGAAGCAGAAGCAGAAGCAGTGGGAGAAGCAGAAGAAGGAGAAGGAGAAGGAGCAGCAGAAGGAGAAGCAGAAGCAGAAAGAGAAGCAGAAACAGAAGGAGAACAAGAAGGAGAAGCAGGAGAATCAGAAGAAGCAGAAAGAGAAGGAGAAGAAGGAGAAGGACAAGCAGGAGAAGCAGAAGAAGCAGAAGTGGGAGAAGCAGAAGAAGAAGAAACAGAAGAAAGAGAAGGAGCAGAAGGAGAAGCAGAAGCAGAAGGAGAAGCAGAAGAAGCAGAAGAAGCAGTAGCAGGAGAAGCAGAAGCAGAAGAAACAGAAGAAGCCCAAGAAGCAGAAGGAGAACCTGAAGCAGAAGGACAAGCAGAAGCAGCAGAAGCTGGAAAAGCAGAAGCAGAAGAAACAGAACAAGGAGAAGAAGCAGAAGCAGAACGAGAAGCAGAAGAAGAAGAAGGAGAAAGAGAAGGATTAGGAGTAGGAGGAGCAGAAGGAGAATCAGAAGCAGAAAGAGAAGCAGAAGGAGAAGCAGAAGGAGAAACAGAAGAAGCAGAAGTAGGAGAAGCAGAAGCAGAATGAGAAGCACAAGAAGGAGAAATTGAAGGAGAAGGAGAATGAGACGGAGAAGCAGAAGGAGAAGTACGAGAAGCAGAAGAAGAAGAAGCAGGAGAAGCAGAAGCAGAAGAAACAGAAGAAGGAGAAGAGCAGAAGCAGACGGAGAAGCAGAAGCAAAAGGAGAAGCAGATGAAGCAGAAGCTGAAGCAGAAGAAGAAGAAACAGAAAAAGCAGAAGAAGCAGAAGAAGAAGAAGCAAAAGAAGCAGAAGAAGAAGAAGAAGAAGAAGAAGAAGAAGAAGAAGAAGAAGAAGAAGATTCAGTAGAAGTAGAAGAAGAAGAAGAAGAAGAAGAAGTAGAAGAAGAAGAAGAAGAAGAAGAAGAAGAAGAAGAAGAAGAAGAATTAGAAGAAGAAGGAGAAGGAGAAGGAGAAAGAGAAGGATTAGGAGTAGGAGAAACAGAAGGATAAGCAAAAGCAGAAAGAGAAGGAGAATGAGAAGGAGAAGCAGGAGAAGCAGAAGAAGCAGAAGCAGGAGAAGCAGAAGCAGAATGAAAAGCAGAAGAAGGAGAAATTGAAACAGAAGAAGATGCAGAAGGAGAAGCAGAAGCAGTAGTAGAAGCAGAAGAAGGAGAAGCAGAAGGAGAAGCATAAAGAGAAACAGAAGGAGAAGCAGGAGAAGCAGAAGCAGGAGAAGCAGAATCAGAAGAAATAGAAGAAGGAGAAAAAGCAGAAGCAGAAAGAGAAGCAGAAACAGAAGGAGAAGCAGAAATAGAAGCAGAAGAAGCCGAAGAAGCAAAAGCAGAACCTAAAGCAGAAGGAGAAGCAGGAGAAGCAGAAGAAGCAGAATCTGGAGAAGAAGAAGGAGAACCAGAAGGAGAAGCAGAAGCAGAAAGAGAAGCAAAAGCAGAAGGAGAAGCAGAAGGAGAAGCAGAAGAAACAGAAGAAGCAGAATCAGTAGCAGAAGAAGC
>NW_012300536.1:0-3512 GCF_000151885.1 Dipodomys ordii | reverse complement strand
AAGCTGGAGAAGCAGAAGCATAATGAAAGGCAGAAGAAGGAGAAATTGAAACAGAAGAAGATGCAGAAGGAGAAGCAGAAGCATTAGTAGAAGCAGAAGAAGGAGAAGCAGAAGGAGAAGCATAAAGAGAAAGCGAAGGAGAAGCAGGAGAAGCAAAAGCAGGAGAAGCAGAATCAGAAGAAATAGAAGAAGGAGAAGAAGCAGAAGCAGAAAGAGAAGCAGAAACAGAAGGAGAAGCAGAAATAGAAGCAGAAGAAGCCGAAGAAGCAAAAGGAGAACCTGAAGCAGAAGGAGAAGCTGGAGAAGCAGCAGAAGAAGAACCTGGAGAAGAAGAAGGAGAACCAGAAGGAGAAGCAGAAGCAGAAAGAGAAGCAAAAGCAGGAGAAGCAGAAGAAACAGAAGAAGCAGAAGAAGCTGAAGATGCAGAAGCAGAAAGAGAAGCAGAAGGAATAGCAGAAGAACAAGAAGGAGAAACAGAAGGAGAAGCAGAAGGAGAAGCAGGAAAAGTAGAAGAAGCAGAAGCACACGGAGAAGCAGAAGAAGGAGAAGGAGAAGCAGAAGCAGAAGAAGAAGCAGAAGGAAAAGCAAAGGAGAAGGAGATGCAGAAGGAGAAGCAGGAGAAGCAGAAGAAACAGAAGCAGAAGGAGAAGAAGAAGGAGAAGAAGCAGAAGCAGAATAAGCAGAAGCAGAAATAGAAAGAGAAGCCGACGAAGAGAAGCAGAACGAGAAGCAGGAGAAGCAGAAGAAGCAGAAGCGGGAGAAGCAGAAGAAGAAGAAACAGAAGAAGGAGAAGGAGCAGAAGGAGAAGCAGAAAGAGAAGCAGGAGAAGCAGAAGAAAAAGAATAAGCATAAGAAGCAGAATCAGAGGGAGTAGGAGAAGACGGAGAAGGAGCAGCAAAAGGAGAAGCAGAAGGAGAAGAAGTTGCAGAAGGAGAAGCAGGAGAAGCAGAAGAAGCAGAAGCAGAAGGAGAAGCAGAAGTAGGAGAAGGAGAAGGAGAAGGAAGGGCAGCAGAAGCAATAGGAGAAGCAGAAGGAGAAGCAGAACAGAATGAGAAGCAGAAAGAGAAGCAGTAGAAGCAGAAGAAGCAGGAAAAGCAGAAGCTGACGAAAGAGAAGAAGATGAAGAAGAAGAAGAAGACGACGAAGAAGAAGAAGAAGCAGCAGCATAAGGAGAAGCGTAAGGAGAAGCAGTAGAAGCAGAATCAGGAGAAGCAGAAGCGGAAGAAAAAGAATAAGCAAAACATGCAGAAGAAGAAGCAGAGGGAGAAGCAGAAGAAGGAAAAGGAGCAGCAGAAGGAGAAGCAGAAGCAGAAAGAGAAGCAGAAACAGAAGGAGAACAAGAAGGAGAAGCAGGAGAATCAGAAGAAGCAGAAGCAGAAGCAGAAAGAGGAGAAGAAGGAGAAGCAGAAGTAGAAGCAGAAGTAGAATCAGAAGAAATTTAAGAAGATGAAGTAGAAGAAGAAGCAGAAGCAAAAGAAACAGAAGAAGGAGAAGAGCAGAAGCAGAAGCAGAAGCAGAAGCAGAATGTTAAGCTGAAATAGAAACAGGAGAAGTAGAAGAAGCAGAAGCAGAAGAAATAGGAGAAGCCGAAGAAGCAGAAGCAGAATATGAAGCAGGAGAAACAGAAGAAGCACAATGTGAAGAAGAAGCAGAAGAAACAGAAATAGTACAATAAGCAGAAGCAGAAGCAGAAAGAAAAGCAGAAGAAGAAGAAGGAGAAGGCGAAAGAGAAAGATTAGGAGTAGGAGAAGCAAAAGGATAAGCAGAAGCAGAAAGAGACGCAGAAGGAGAAGCAACACGAGAAGTAGGAGAAGCAGGAGAAGCAGAAGAAGCAGAATCTGGAGAAGAAGAAGGAGAACCAGAAGGAGAAGCAGAAGCAGAAAGAGAAGCAAAAGCAGAAGGAGAAGCAGAAGGAGAAGCAGAAGGAGAAGCAGAAGAAACAGAAGAAGCAGAGGCAGTAGCAGAAGAAGCAAAAGATGCAGAAGCAGAAGGAGAAGCACAAGGAAAAGCAGAAGAACGAGAAGGAGAAGGAGAAACAGAAGGAGAAGCAGAAAGAGAAGCAGAAGAAGGAGCAGGAGACGGAAAAGCAGCAGGAGAAGCAGAAAGAGCAGCAGAAGGAGAAGCAGGAGATACAGAAACAGGAGAAGCAGAAGTCGAAGAATCAGGAGAAGGACAAGAAGCAGAGCAGAAGGAGAAGCACAAACAGAAGGAGAAGCAGAAAGAAAAGGAGGGGAAGCAGAAGAAGCAGAAGCAGGAGAAGCAGAAGCATAAGAATCCGAAGAAGCAGAAGCAGAACCTGAAGCAAAAGGAGAAGCAGGAGAAGCAGAAGAAGCAGAATCTGGAGAAGCAGAATGACAAGCTGAAGGAGAAGCAGAAGCAGAAAGAGAATCAAAAGCAGAAGGAGAAGCAGAAGAAACAGAAGAAGTAGAAGCAGTAGCAGTTGTAGCAAAAGCAGAAGGAGAAGCCGAAGGAAAAGCAGAAGAACAAGAAGGAGAATTAGAAACAGAAGGAGAATCAGAAGAAGAAGCAGAAGAAGGAGAAGGAGAAGCAGAAGCAGAAGAAGATGCAGAAGGAGAAGCAGGAGAAGCAGAAGAAGCAGAAGGAGAAGCAGGAAAAGCAGAAGAAGCAGAAGCAAAAGGAGAAGCAAAAGAAGGAGAAGGAGAAGGAGAAGCAGAAGCAGAAGAAGAAGCATAAGGACAAGCACAAGCAGAAGGAGATGCAGAATTAGAAGCAGGAGAAACAGAAGAAGCAGAAGCTGAAGGAGAAGCAGAAGTAGGAGAAGGAGAAGGAGGAGAAGCAGAAGGAGAAAGAGAAGCGGAATGAGAAGCAGAAAGAGAAGCAGGAGAAGCACAAGAAAAAGAAGCACGAGAAGCCGAAAGAAGAAGCAGAAGAAGCAGAAACAGAAGCAGAAGTAGAAGCAGAAGCAGAAGCAGAAGCAGAAGCAGCAGAAGAAGTAGAACCAGAAATTCAGGCAGGAGAAACCGAAGAAGAGGAGTAGAAGCAGAAGGAGAAGCTAAAAGAGAAGCAGAAGAAGAAGTAGAAGAACCAGCAGTAGGAGAAGCAGCAGAAGAAGCATAAAAACAAGCAGGAGAAGCAGAAGCAGAAAGAGAAGCAGAACAAGCAGAAGAAGAAGAAGAAGAAGAAGCAGTAGAAGCATAAGAAGCAGAAGCAGGAGAAGCAGAAACAGAAGAAAAAGAAGAAGCATAAGAAGCAGAAGCAGAGGGAGAAACAGAAGAAGGAGAAGGAGCAGCAGAAGGTGAAGCAGAAGGAGATGCAGAAGCAGAAAGAGAAGCAGAAACAGATGGAGAAGCAGAAGGAGAAGTAGGAGAAGCAGAAGAAGAAGAAGCAGGAGAAGCAGAAGCAGAAGAAGGAGAAGAGCAGAAGCAGAAGCAGACGGAGAAGCAGAAGCAGAAGCTGAAGCAGAAGAAGAAACAGAAAAAGCAGAAGAAGTAGAAGAAGAAGCAGCAGGAGAAACAGAAGAAGAAGAAGGAGAAGGAGCAGCAGAAGGAGAA
>NW_012300535.1:0-3512 GCF_000151885.1 Dipodomys ordii | reverse complement strand
TAATGGAGAAGCTTAAGGAGTAGCTGTAGAAGCTGAAGCAGAAGCAGAAGAAAAAGAATAAGCAAAAGAAGCAGAAGCGGAAGCAGTGGGAGAAGCAGAAGAAGGAGAAGGAGAAGGAGCAGAAGAAGGAGAAGCAGAAGCAGAAAGAGAAGCAGAAACAGAAGGAGAACACGAAGGAGAAGCAGGAGAATCAGAAGAAGCAGAAGTAGAAGCAGAAAGCGGAGAAGAAAGAGAAGCAGAAGTAGAATCAGAAGAAACAGAAGAAGAAGAAGCAGAAGAAACAGAAGCAAAAGAAACAGAAGAAGGAGAAGAGCAGAAGCAGAAGCAGAAGGAGAAGCAGAGGCAGAAGGAGAAGCAGAAAGAGAAGCAGGAGAAGCAGAAGAAGAAGACGGAGAAGGCGAAAGAGGAAAATTAGGAGTAGGAGAAGCAAAAGGATAAGCAGAAGCAGAAAGAGACGCAGAAGGAGAAGCAGCAAGAGAAGTAGGAGAAGCAGGAGAAGCAGAAGAAACAGAAGACGCAGAACAGAATGAGAAGCAGAAGTAGAAATTGAAGCAGAAGCAGAAGGAGAAACAGAAGCAGAAGGAGAAGCAGAAGAAGGAGAAGGAGAAGGAGAAGCAGAAAGAGGAGCCGAACGAGAAGCAGGAGAAGCAGAAGCAGGAGAAGCAGAAACAGAAGAAACAGAAGAAGGAGAAGAAACAGAAGGAGAAGCAGAAACAGAAGGAAAAGCAGAAAGAGAAGCAGGAGAAGCAGAAGAAGCAGCAGCAGGAGAAGCAGAAGCAGAAGAAGCAGAAGCAGAACCTGAAGCAGAAGGAGAAGCAGGAGAAGCAGAATCTGGAGAAGCAGAAGGAGAAGCAGAAGCAGAAAGAGAAGCAAAAGCAGAAGGAGAAGCAGAACTAGAAGCAGAAGAAACAGAAGAAGCAGAGGCAGTAGCAGAAGAAGCAGAAGATGCAGAAGCAGAAGGAGAAGCAGAAGGAAAAGCAGAAGAACGAGAAGGTGAAGGAGAAGAAGAAACAGAAGGAGAAGCAGAAAGAGAAGCAGAAGAAGGAGCAGGAGAAGGAAAAGCAGCAGGAGAAGCAGAAAGAGCAGCAGAAGGAGGAGCAGGAGATGCAGAAACAGGAGAAGCATAAGCAGAACAAACAGGAGAAGGACAAGAAGCAGAAGCAGAAGGAGAAGCAGATACAGAAGGGGAAGCAGAAAGAGAAGGAGGGGAAGCAGAAGAAGCTGAAGCAGGAGAAGCAGAAGCATAAGAATCCGAAGAAGCAGAAGGAGAACCTGAAGCAGAAGGAGAAGCAGGAGAAGCAGAAGAAGCAGAATCTGGAGAATCAGAAGGAGAAGCAGAAGGAGAAGCAGAAGCAGAAAGAGAATCAAAAGCAGAAGGAGAAGCAGAGAAACAGAACAAGTAGAAGCAGTAGCAGTTGTAGCAGAAGCAGAACGAGAAGCAGAAGGAAAAGCAGAAGTACAAGAAGGAGAAGGGAAACAGAAGGAGAAGCAGTAGGAGAATAAGAAGGAGAAGCAGAAGAAGGAAAAGGAGAAGCAGAAGCAGAAGAAGATGCAGAAGGAGAAGCAGAAGAAGCAGAAGCAGAAGGAGAAGCAGGAAAAGCAGAAGAAGCAGAAGCAAAAGGAGAAGCAAAAGAAGGAGAAGGAGAAGCAGAGGCAGAGAAGAAGCATAAGGAGAAGCACAAGCAGAAGGAGATGCAGAAGGAGAAGCAGGAGAAGCAGAAGAAGCAGAAGATGAAGGAGAAGCAGAAGTAGAAGGAGAAGGAGGAGAAGCAGAAGCAGAAGGAGAAGCAGAAGCGGAATGAGAAGCAGAAAGAGAAGCAGGAGAAGCACAAGAAGCAGAAGCAGGAGAAGCCGAAAGAGAAGAAGCAGAAGAAGCAGAATCAGAAGCAGAAGTAGAAGCAGAAGCAGACGGAGAAGCAGCAGAAGAAGTAGAACCAGAAATTCAGGCAGGAGAAACAGAAGAAGCAGAAGCAGAAGCAGAAGCAAAAAGAGAAGGAGTAGGAGAAGTAGAAGAAGCAGCAGAAAGAGAAGCAGCAGAAGAAGTAGAAAAACAAGCAGGAGAAGCAGAAGCAGAAAGAGAAGTAGAAGCAGAAGAAGCAGAAGCAGAAGAAGAAGCAGTAGAAGCACAAGAAGCAGAAGCAGGAGAAGCAGAAGCAGAAGATAAAGAAGAAGCATAAGAAGCAGAAGCAGAGGGAGAAGCAGAAACAGAAGGAGAAGCAGAAAGAGAAAGAGGGGAAGCAGAAGAAGCAGAAGCAGGAGAAGCAGAAGCATAAGAATCCGAAGAAGCAGAAGCAGAACTGAAGCAAAAGGAGAAGCAGGAGAAGCAGAAGAAGCCGAATCTGGAGAAGCAGAATGAGAAGCTGAAGTAGAAGCAGAAGCAGAAGCAGAAAGAGAATCAAAAGCAGAAGGAGAAGCAGAAGAAACAGAAGAAGCAGAAGCAGTAGCAGTTGAAGCAGAAGCAGAAGGAGAAGCAGAAGGAAAAGCAGAAGAACGAGAAGGAGAAGGAGAAACAGACGGAGAAGCAGAAGGAGAATCAGAAGGAGAAGCAGAAGGAGAAGCAGAAGGAGAAACAGAAGCAGAAGAAACAGCAGAAAGAGAAGCAGAAGCAGAAGAAGATGCAGAAGGAGAAGCAGGAGAAGCAGAAGAAGCAGAAGCAGAAGGAGAAGTAGAAGAAGGAGAAGGAGAAGGAAGAGCCGCAGAAGCAATAGGAGAAGCAGAAAGAAAAGCAGAAGCAGAGTGAGAAGCAGAAAGAGAAGCAGTAGAAGCAGAAGAAGCAGGAAAAGCAGAAGCAGAAGAAAGAGAAGAAGACGAAGAAGAAGAAGAAGAAGAAGAATAAAGAGAAGCATAAGGAGAAGCATAAGGAGAAGTATAAGGAGAAGCAGTAGAAGCAGAAGAAGCAGAAGCAGGAGAAGCAGAAGCAGAAGAAAAAGAATAAGCAAAAGAAGCAGAAGCAGAAGCAGTGGGAGAAGCAGAAGAAGGAGAAGGAGAAGGAGCAGAAGAAGGAGAAGCAGAAGCAGAAAGAGAAGCAGAAACAGAAGGAGAACAAGAAGGAGAAGCAGGAGAATCAGAAGAAGCAGAAAGAGAAGGAGAAGAAGGAGAAGCAGATGTAGAATCATAAGAAACAGAAGAAGAAGAAGAAGAAACAGAAGTAAAAGAAACAGAAGAAGGAGAAGCAGAAGCAGAAGCAGAAGGAGAAGCAGAAAGAGAAGCAGGAGAACCAGAAGAAGCAGGAGAAGCAGAAGCAGAAGAAACAGGAGAAGCCGAAGAAGCAGAAGCAGAATCTGAAGCAGAAGGAGAAAAAGAAGAAGCACAATCTGAAGCAGAAGCAGAAGAAACAGAAATAGTAGAATAAGCAGAAGCAGAAACACCAGGACAAGCAGAAGAACAAGAAGGAGAAAGCGAAAGAGAAGGATTAGGAGTAGGAGAAGCAAAAGGATAAGCTGAAGCAGAAAGAGACGCAGAAGGAGAAGCAGCACAAGAAGTAGGAGAAGCAGGAGAAGCAGAAGCAAGAG
>NW_012300534.1:0-3513 GCF_000151885.1 Dipodomys ordii | reverse complement strand
CGGGGACCCAGCGGGACTCAGCGGGAAACACAGCAGTACACAGCGGTACACAGCGGGACACAGAGGAACATAGTGGGGGACACAGCGGGACACAGAGGGGGACACAGAGGGTTACACAGCGGGACACAACGGGGAACACAGCGAGGACACAGCGGTACACAGCGTCGATACAGCGGGGACACAGCGGGACAAAGCAGGGTACACAGTTGGGGCACAAAGGGACACATCGGGGGACACAGCGAGGACACAGCGGAACACAGCGTGGGACACAGCGAGGACACAGTGGGACACAGCGGGACACAGCGGGACACAGCAAGGACAAAGCAGTAGACACATCGGGACACATCGGGGGACACAGGGGGACACAGCGGGGCACAGCGAGGACACAGCGGGACACAGTGGGACAAAGCGTCGATACAGCGGGGACACAGCAGGACACAGCGGGGTACACAGCTGGGGACACAACGGGACACAACAGGGGACACAGCGAGGACACAGAGGGGGACACAGAGGGTTACAGAGCAGGACACAACGAGGAACACAGCGAGGACACAGCGGGACACAGCATCGATACAATGGGGACACAGCGGGACACAGCGGGGTACACAGCTGGGGACACAAAGGGACACAGTGGGGGACACAGCGGGACACAGCGGGACACAGTGGGACACAGCGGGGACAAAGCGTGAGACACAGCTGGGGACAGAGCGGGAGACAACGGGGGACACAGTGAGGACACAGCGGGACAGAGCGGGAACACAGCTGGACACAGAGGGGTACACAGCGGGACACAGTGGGGAAACAGTGGAGACACAGTGGGACACATCGGGGACACAGCTGGACACAGCGGGACACAGCGGGGAATACAGCGGGACACAGCGGCGGACACAGGGGGGACAAAGCGGGACACAGCAGGTGATACAGCAAGGACACAGTGGGACACAGCGGGGACACAGCGGGACTCAGCAGGAGACACAGCGGGACACAGCAGGACACAGCAGGACACAGCTGGACACAGCGGGGACACAGCAGAGACACATCAAAGGACAAAGCGGAACACAGCGGGACACAGCGAGGTACACAGCTGGGGACACAACGGGACACAGGGGGGACACAGCGGGACACAGCGGGGACAAAGCTTGAGACACAGCGGGGGACACAGCGGGACACAGCGGGGGACACAGCGGGACACAGCGGGGGACACAGCGGGACACAGCGGGGGACACAACAGGGGACACAGCGTCGATACAGCGGGGACAGAGCGGGACACAGCGGGGTACACAGCTGGGTACACAACGGGACACAGCAGGGGACACAGCCAGGCCACAGTGGAACACAGCGTGGGACACAGCGAGGACACAGCGTAACACAGCGTGACACAGCGGGGACACAGTAGGGACACAGAAGGGACACAGCGGGGGACACAGCGGGACACAACAGGACACAGCGGGGGACACAGCAGGACACAGCGGGGTACACAGCGTGGGAATCAGCGGGACACAAGGGGGAAAAGAGCTAGGACACAGCGGGACCCAGCGGGACACAGCGTCAATACAGAGGGGACACAGCGGGACACAGTGGGATACACAGCTGGGGACACAAAGGGACACAGTGGGGGACACAGCGGGACACAAAGGGACACAGTGGGACACAGCGGTACACAGTGGGGACACAGCGGGGACTCAGCGGGGGACACAGCGGGGGACATAGCGGGACACCACGGAACACAGCGGGACACAGCGGGAAACAACGGTGACCCTGCGGGGACACAGTGGGACACAGTGGGGGACACAGCGGGACAAAGCAGGGGACACAGCGGAACACAGTGGCGGACAGAGTGTGGGACACAGCGAGACACAGCGGGGACAAAGCAGGACACAGCGGGATACACAGTGGGACACAGCGGAGACACAGAGGGGGACACAGAGAGGAACACAGCGGGACACAGCGGGGAAAAAATCGAGGACACAGCTGGACCCAGCGTGACACAGCGTCGATACAGTGGGGACACAGTGGGACACAGCGGGTACACAGCTGGGGAAAGAAAGGGACACATCGGGGGACACAGCGAGGACACAGCGGAACACAGCGTGGGACACCGCCAGGACACAGCGGGACACAGCGGGGACACAGCGGGGACTCATCGGGGGACACAGCGGGTAACAAAGCGGGACACCACGGGACACAGCGGGACACAGCGGGGACACTGCGAGAACATAGCGGGACACAGCAGGGTACACAGCAGAACACAGTGGGACACAGCGGGGGACTAAGCGGGGACACAGCGGGACACAGCGGGGGACACAGCGAGGACCCAGCATGAAACAGCGTGGGACAAAGCGGGAGACATCGGGGGACACAGCGAGGACACAGCGGAACACAGCGGGACACAGAGGGGACTCAGCAGGAAACACAGCTGGGGTCAAAGCAGGACACCACGGGACACAGTGTGACACAGCGGGACACAGCGGGGACATTGCGGGTAAACAGCGAGACAAAGCGGGGGACACAGCAGGTCACAGCGGGGGACACAGCATGGGACAGATAGGGGACACAGCGGGACACAGCGGGGACACAGCTGGACACAGCAGGGACACAGCGGGACACAGGGGGGACAGAGCGGGACACAGCGGTACACAGCTGGGGACACACCAGGACACAACGGGGGACACAGCGAGGACAGAGCGGAACACAGCGGGGGACAGCGGGGGCCACAGCGGGACACAGCAGGGACACAGCAGTGGACACAGCAGGACACAGCAGGGGACACAGTGGGACACATCGGGGGACACAGCGGGGGACACATCGGGACACAGCTGGACACACATGGGACACAGGGGGACACAGCTGGACACAGCGGGGGACACAGCGAGGACACATTGGGACACAGAGGGGAAACAGCGGGACTCAGCGGGGGACACAGCAGTACACAACGGGACACAGCGGGACACAGCGGGGACACAGCAGGGACAGAACGGGGGACACAGTGGGGGACACAGTGGGGGACACAGCGGGGGACACAGCAGGACACAGCAGGACACAGCGGGGGACACAGTGGGACACAGTGGGACACAGTGGGTCACAGCGAGGGACACAGCGGGACACAGCATCGATACAGAGGAGACACAGCGGGACACAGTGGGGACAAACCGGGGGAAAAAGCGGGGGACAGAGCAGGACACAGCGGGGGACACAGAGAGGACACACTGGGACACAGCGGGGACACTGCGGGGATACAGCGGGACACAGCATTGGACAAGGAGGGACACAGCGGGACACAGTGGGGGGCACAGCGGGACACAGTGGGGGACACTGCAGGTGAAACAGCGGAACACAGCAGGGACACAGCTGGACACAGCGGGATACAGCGGGACACAGCGGGAACACAGCTGGACACAGCGGGACACAGCAGGGGACACAGCGAAACACAGCAGGGGACACAGAGGGAGACACAGTGGGGGTACACTGACGGGACAAAGGGGGTATACAGCGGGGGACCCAGCGGGACACAGC
>NW_012300533.1:0-3513 GCF_000151885.1 Dipodomys ordii | reverse complement strand
GCTGGGACACAGCGAGGACACAGCTGGGGACACAGCGAGGACACAGCGGGACCCAGCGGGACACAGCGTCGATACAGCAGGGACACAGTGGGACACAGCGGGGTACACAGCGGGACACAGTGGGGAAACGGCGGAACACAGTGCGGGACAGAGCGTGGGACACAGCGAGACACAGCGGGGACCAAGCTGGACACAGCGGGGTACACAGCGGGACAGAGTGGGACACAGCGAGGACACAGTGGGACACAGCGGTTATCAGCAGGGACACAGCAGGACACAGCGTGACACAGCGGGGGACACAGCGGGACACAGCGGGGGACACAGCGAGGACACAGCAGGACACAGCAGGGGACACAGCGAGGACACAGCAGGATATAGCGGGGAAACAGGGGGACCCAACGGGGACACAGCAGTGGACACAGCGGGACACAGCAGGGGACACAGCGGGGCAAATCGGGACACAGCGGGATACAGCGGGGGACACAGCGGGATACAGAGGGAGACACAGAGGTGTACTCATTGGGACACAGCTGGGAACACAGCGATGACACAGCGTGACACAGCGGGACACAGCGTCGATACAGCAGGGACACAGCGGGACACAGCGGGGTACACAGCGAGGACACAGCTGGGGACACAGCGAGGACACAGCGGGACCCAGCGGGACACAGCGTCGATACAGCAGGGACACAGTGGGACACAGCGGGGTACACAGCGGGACACAGTGGGGGAAACGGCGGAACACAGTGCGGGACAGAGCGTGGGACACAGCGAGACACAGCGGGGACCAAGCTGGACACAGCGGGGTACACAGCGGGATAGAGTGGGACACAGCGAGGACAGAGTGGGACACAGCGGTTATCAGCAGGGACACAGCAGGACACAGCGTGACACAGCGGGGGACACAGCGGGACACAGCGGGGGACACAGCGGGACACAGCGGGGACACAGCGGGGGACACAGCAGGACACAGCGGGACACAGCAAGGACACAGCGGGACATAGCGGGGGAAACAGCGGGACACAATGGGGACACAGCAGTGGACACAGCCGGACACAGCGGGAGACACAGTGGGACACAGCTGGGGACACAGCGGGGTCACAGCGGGACACAGCTGGACACAGCGGGGGATACAGGTGGGACAGAGCGGACACAGCAGGGACAAAGCGGAACACCACGGAACACAGCGGGACACAGCGGGAAACAGCGGTGACCCTGCGGGGACACAGCGGGACACAGCGGGGGACACAGCGGAACACAGTTTGGGACAGAGCAAGGACACAGCGGCACACAGTGGGGGACACAGCAAGGACACAGCGGGACACAGCGGGGGACACTGCGGGACACAGCGGGGGACACAGCAGGACACAGCGGGGACACAGCGGGGACCCTGCGGGACACAGCGGGTCCCAGCAGGGACACAGCGGGACACAGCGGGACACAGCAAGGACACAGCGGGACATAGCGAGGGAAACAGCGGGACACAACGGGGACACAGCAGTGGACACAGCGGGACACAGCGGGGGACACAGCGGGACACAGGGGGGGACACAGCGGGGGACACAACGGGACACAGCTGGACACAGCGGGGGATACAGGTGGGACAGAGCGGGACACAGCGGGGACACAGCGGGACTCAGCGGGGGACACAACAGTACACAGCGGGACAGAGCGGGACACAGCGGGAGACACAGCGGGAAACAGAGGGGGACACAGAGGGGTACACAGCGGGACACAGCGGGGAACACAGCAAGGACACAGCGGGGACACAGCGGGACACAGCGGGTTACACAGCTGGGGACACAAAGGGACACATCGGGGGACATAGCGAGTACCCAGCAGAACACAGCGTGGGACACAGCGAGGACAAAGCGGGACACGGCGGGACACAGCGGAACACAGCGGGACACAGGGGGACACAGCAGGGGACACAGCAGTACACAGCGGGACACAGCGGGACACAGCAGGGGACACAGCGGGACACAGAGGGGGACACAGAGGGGTACACAGCGGGACACAGCGGGGAACACAGCGAGGACATAGCGGGACAGAGCGGGAAACAGCGTCGATATAGCGGGGACACAGCGGGGCACAGCGGGTACACACCTGGGTCACAAAGGGACAAATCGGGGGACGCAGCGAGGACACAGCGGAACACAGCGTGGGACACAGCGAGGACACAGCGGGACACAGCAGGACCCAGTAGGGACACAGCAGTAGACACAGCGGGACACAGCGGGGGACATAGCGGGGACTCAACGAGGGACACAGCGGGGGACCTAGGGGGACACCACGGGACACAGCGGGACACAGCGGGACACAGCGGGACACAGCGGGGGACATAGGGAGGACACAGCGGGACACAGTGGTGACACGGCGGGGACTCACCTGGGGACACAGCGGGGGACAAAACAGGACACCACGCGACACAGTGTGACACAGCGGGTCAAAGCAGGGTACACAGCTGGGGACACAACGGGAAACAGCGGGGGACACAGCGGGACACAGCGGGGACAAAGAGGGGGACATAGCGGGGGACAGAGCGGGACACAGCGGGGACACAGCGGGACCCAGCGGGGAAACAGTGGGGCCTCAGGGGGGGACACAGAGGGACACAGGTGGTCACAGTGGGTCACAGCGTCAACACAGCAGGGACACAGCAGCAGACACAGCCGGACACAGTGGGACAAAGTGGGACACAGCGGGGGACACAGCGGGAACACAGCGCGGGACACAGCGGGGGACACAGCAGGGGACACAGCAGGACACAGCGGTGGACAAAGCGGGAGACAGAGTGGGACACAACTTGCAACACAGCGAGGACACAGCGGGACACAGCGGGACACAGCATCGATACAGCGGGGACACAGCGTTACACAGTGGGTTACACAGCTGGGGACACAATGGGACACAGTGTGGGACACAGCGGGACACAGCAGGACACAGTGGGACACAGCCGGGACAAAGTGTGAGACACAGCGGGGGACAGAGCGGGAGACAGAGGGGGACACAGCGAGGACACAGCGGGACACAGCCGGACACAGCGGGGACACAGCAGGGACACAACGGGGGACACAGTGCAACACAGCCGGACACAGTGGGGGCCAAAGTGGGACACAGCGGGGGACACAGAGGGGTACACAGCTGGGACTCACCGGGGAACACAGCGGGGGACAAAGCGGGAAACCACGCGCCACAGTGTGACACAGCGGGACACAGCAGGGTACACAGCTGGGGACACAACGGGAAACAGCGGGGGACACAGCGGGACACAGCGGGGACAAAGAGGGGGACATAGCGGGGGACAGAAAGGGACACAGCTGGGGAAACACAGAGGGACACAGCGGGGGACACAGCGAGCACACAGCGGGACACAGCGGGGACAAAGAGGTGGACATAGCGGGGGACAGAGCGGAACACAGCGGGGACTCAGCGGGACTCAGCGGGGAAACAGCGAGGACTCAGGGGGGACACAGAGGGACAAAGTTGGTCACAGCGGGACACAGCGGCAAC
>NW_012300532.1:0-3513 GCF_000151885.1 Dipodomys ordii | reverse complement strand
GGGGATACAGTGAGGACACAGCTGAGGACACTGTGGGACACAGCGGGGGACACTGCGAGGACACAGCGGGGACATAGGGCGACACTGCGGGACACATTGGAACACAGCGGGGACACAGAGTGCCATAGCAGTTACACAGCGAGTACACACCAGAGACATAGCGGGCCACAGCGGGGACACAGCGGGGACACAGCGGGACACAGCGGGGGACACAGAGGTATACAAAGCAGAACACAATGGGACACAGCGCGATACAGCGGGATACAGCAGGGACTTGCGAGGACACAGTGGGACTTAGCGGGAAACAGAGCGGCGGACATAGCGGGACACAGTGTGACACAGCTGGGGACACTGCATGGACACAGTAAGTCACAGCGGGGAAATATTGGGAGACACATCGGGGGACACAGCGGGATACAGAAGGACACAGCGGGGGACACAGCGGGATACAGAAGGACACAGCGAGGACACAGCGGGACACAGTAGGACACAGCGGGGACACAGCGGGGGACACAGTGGGCCACAGCTGCGGATGCAGCAGGGACACTGCGGGACACAGCGGGACACAGCGGGGAAATAATGGGGGACACAGCGGGATACAGAAGGACACAGCCAGGACACAGCGCGGACATAGGGTGACACTGCGGGACACAGTGGGACACAGCGGTGACACAGAGGGACAAAGAGGTTACACAGCCAGGACACACCAGGGACACAGCGGAACACAGCGGGGACAGAGCGGGGACACAGCGGGACCCAGCGGGACCCAGCAGGAACACAGCGGGGACACAGCGGGACACAGAGAGGACACATTGGGACACAGCGGGGGATACAGCTGGGGACAACGGTGACACACCGGCAGACAGCGGGGACACAGCGGGACACAGCGGGACACAGCAGGGGACACAGAGTGGGACACAGTGGGACACAGCGGCGGATACAGTGGAACACAGCGATGACACAGGGGGACACAGTGGGACACAGCATGGACACAGCTGGAAACAGCGGGGGACACAGGCCGACAAAGCATGTCACAGCGGGACACAGCGGGAAACAGAAGGACACAGCGGGGACACACCGGAACACAGTGGGGGTCACAGCAAGAACACAGCGGGACACAGGAGGACACAGCGGGGACACAGCGGGGGACACAGTGGGACACAGCGGGGGACACAGCGAGGACACAGCGGGGACATAGGGGGACACTGCGGGACACAGTGGAACATAGCGGGGACATAGCGGGGACACAGAGGGCCATAGCAGTTACACAGCGAGGACACACAAGAGACACAGCGGGAAACAGCGGGGACACAGCGGGGACACAGCAAAACACAGCGGGACCCAGCAGGGACACAGCGGGGACACAGCCGGACACAGCGGGGGACACAGAGGCGGACACAGCAGAACACAGCGGTACACCGCACGACACAGCGGGACACAGCGGGGACACAGAGAGGACACAGTGGGACACAGCGGGGAACACAGCGGGGGACACATCGGGACACAGCGGGACACAGCGGGGGACACAGCATGGACACAGCAAGTCACAGCGGGGAAATAGTGGGGGACACAGCGGGGGACAAAGCGGGATACAGAAGGACACAGCGAGGACACAGCGGGACACAGGAGGACACAGCGGGGACATAGCGGGGAAACAGCGGGGGACACAGTGGGACACAGCGGGGACACAGAGGAACTTAGCGGTTACACAGTGAGGACACACCAGGGACACAGCGGGACAGAGCGGGGACACAGCGGGACACAGCGGGACACAGCGGGGACACAGCAGGGACACAGCCGGAAACAGCGTGGGACAAAGCGGGAGACAGCAGAGGACACAGCGAGGACACAGCTGGACACAGCGGGGACACAGAGGGGACTCAGCAGGGGACATAGAGGGGAAAAAGCAGGACACCACGGGTCACAGTAGGACACAGCGGGACACAGCGGGGACACAGCGGGACACAGCCGGGGGACACAGCGGTGGACAGCGGGGGACAGAGAAGGGACACAGCGGGACACAGAGGGGACACAGCTGGACACAGAAGGGTACACAGCGGGGCACAGCGGACACACAACGGGGACAGAGCTGGACACAGAAGGACACAGATGGGACAGAGCATGACACAGCGGGACTCAGCGGGACACAGCAGGGGACTTAGCGGGACACAGCGGGGGACACAGGGAGGACACAGCTGGACACTGAATGAGACAGAGCGAGGACACAGCCGGACACAGCAAAACACAGCGTGACACAGTGGGGACACAGCAGGGGACACAGCGGGACACAGCGGGGGACACAGAGGGACAGAGCGGAGTACACAGCAGGGACAAAGCGGGACACAGCGGGGGACACAGCGAGGACACAGCGGGACACAGCGGTGACACAGCGGGACACAGCTGGGGACACTGCGGGACACAGCGGGACACAGCGGGGACACAGCAAGGACACAGCGGGGGACACAGCGGGACACAGCCGGACACAGCCGGGGACACAGCTGGACACAGCGAGAGACAAAGCGGGGAACACAGCGGGACACAGCGGGGAACAAAGAGAGGACACAGCGGGACCCAGCGGGACACAGCGTCGATAGAGCGGGGACACAGCGGTGACCCAACGGGACTCAGCGGGGGACACTGCGGGACCCAGCGGGGACACAGCAAGGACACAGCGGGGGACACAGCCGGACACAGCGGGACACAGCGGGGGACACAGCGAGTGACACAGCGGGGGACACAGCGGGACACAGTGGGGAACACAGAGAGAGACACAGCAGGACCCAGCGGGACACAGCGTCGATACAGCGGGGACACCGCGGGGTACACAGCTGTTGACACAACGGGACACAGTGGGGGACACAGCGGGACACAGCAGGACACAGTGGGGCACAGCGGGGACAAAACGGGAGACACAGTGGGGAACAGAGCAGGACACAGCGGGGGACACAGAGAGGACACAGTGGGGACACAGCGAGATTCAGCCGGGGACATAGCAGGGGACAAAGTGGGACACCACGGGACACAGTGGGACACAGCGGGACACAGCGGGGTCACTGCGGGACACAGTGGGGGACAAAGCGGGACAGAGCGGGACACAGCGGGGACGCAGCGGGACACAGCGGGACACGGCGGGGGACACAGCGGGACACAGCGGGGGACACAGCGAGGACACAGTGGGGGACAAAGTGGGGGAAACAGCTGGACACAGCGGGGAACACAGCGAGGACACATCGGGGCCCAGCGGGACACAGCGTCAATACAGCGGAGACACAGCGTTACACAGCATGGTACAAAGCTGTGGACACAACGGGACACAGTGGGGACACAGCGGGACACAGCGGGGACAGAGCGGGACACAGTCGGACACAGCGGGACACAGCGGGGGACACAGCGGGAGACAAAGAGGGACACCACGGAACACAGCGGGACACAGCAGGAAACAGCAGTGACACTGCGGGGACACAGTGGGACACAGCGGGGGACACAGCGGGACACAGAGGGGGAAAGAGCGTG
>NW_012300531.1:0-3514 GCF_000151885.1 Dipodomys ordii | reverse complement strand
AGGGTACTCAGCAGTGGACACATTGTGGGACAAAGTGGGACACCATGGGACACAGTGTTACACAGCGGGACACAGCGGCGACACTGCGGGACACAGCAGGACAAAGCAGGGGATACAGCGGGCCACAGCGGGCCACAGCGGGGCACACAGCGGGGGACAGTAGAGACAGAGAGTGGCCACAGCGAGACACAGCGGTGACACAGCTGAACACAGCGGGGTACACAGAGGGACACAGCGGGCACACAGCGGGGACACAGCGGGACACAGCGGGACACAGCAGGGACACAATGGGACACAGTGGGACAAAGCGGGAGACACAGCGGGACACAGCAGGCACACAGCGGGGACACAGAGGGACACAGCGGGGACAGAGCGGGACACAGCCGGACACAGCGCGACACAGCGGGGGACACAGCGGGACACAGTGGTGGACCCAGAGAGGACACAGCGGGACACAGCAGGGGACACAGCGAGGACACAGCGGGGGACACAGCGGGGGACACAGCGGGGGACACAGCGGGACCCAGCGGGGAACAGATCGAGGACACAGCGGGACACAGCGGGACACAGAGTTGATACAGCGGGGACACAGCGTTACAAGGCGTGGTACATAGCTGTGGACACAACGGGACGCAGTGGGGGCACAGCCGGACTCAGCGGGACACAGTGGGACACAGCAGGGACAAAGCGTGAGACACAGCGGGGGACAGAGACAGAGACAGCAGGGGACACAGCGAGGAAACAGCGGGACACAGCGGTGACACAGCGGGGACTCAGCGGGGGACACAGCGGGGGACACAGCAAGGACAGAGCTGGACACAGTGGGGGACACCGCAGGACATAGCGGGGGACACAGCGGGGGAAACAGCGGGACACAGCGGGACACAGCGGGGACACCACGGGACACAGTGTGACACAGTGGGACACAGCGGGACACTGCGGGGACACAGCAGGACAAAGCGGGGGACACAGCGGGACACAGCGGGACAAAGCGGGGGACACAGCGGGACACAGCGGAGACAGAGAAGGGCCACAGCGGGACACAGCGGTGACACAGCTGGACACAGCGGGGTACACAGCGGGACACAGCGGGCACACAGAGGGGACACAGCAGGACACAGAGGGACAGAGCGGGACACAGTCGGACACAGCGGGACACAGCGGGGGACACAGCGGGACACAGCGGGGGACCCAACGAGGACATAGCGGGGGACACAGCGGGGGACACAGCGGGACACAGCGGGGAACACAGCGAGGACACAGCGGGACACAGCGGGACACAGCGTCGATACAGAGGGGACTCAGCGGAGGACACAGCGGGGGACACAGCAGGGGACAAAGTGGGACACCACAGGACACAGTGTGACACAGCGGGACACAGCGGAGACACTACGGGGACACAGCAGGATAAAGCGGGGGACACAGTGGGACACAGCGGGACACAGCGGGGGACACAGCGGGGGACAGCGTAGACAGAGAAGGGCCACAGCGGGACAGAGCGGGACACAGTTGGACACAGCGGGGTACACAGCGGGACACAGCGGGCACAGCGGGCACACCGGGGACACAGCGGGACACAGCGGGCACACCGGGGACACAGCGGGACACAGCGGGACACAGTGGGGACACAGTGGGACACAGCGGGACAAAGCGGGGGACACAGCGGGACACAGCGTGGGACACAGAGAGGACACATTGGGACACAGCGGGGGACACAGTGAGGACACAGCGGGACACAGCCGGGGAAAAAGTGGGACACAGCGGGGACACAGCAGTGGACACAGCGGGACACAGTGGGGGACACAGCCGGACACAGCAGGGGAAACAGTGGGGGACACAGAGGGACACAGTGGGACACAGCGTGGGACACATGGGGGACACAGCGGGACACAGCGGGGACACAGCGGGACTCAGCGGGGGACACAGCAGTATACAGCAGGACACAGTGGGGACACAGCGGAAACACAGCTGGACAGAGCGGGGACACAGCTGGGGACACAACGGGACACATCTTGGGACACAGCGAGGACCCAGCGGAACACAGCGTGGGACACAGCAAGGACACAGCGGGACACAGCGGGACACAGCGGGGACACAGCAGAAGACACAGCGGGAACCAGTGGAGGACACAGCGGGACACAGTGGGGACTCACCAGGGGACACAGCGGGGGACAAACTGGGACACCACGGGACACAGTGGGAAACAGTGGGACACAGCGGGGACACTGCGGGAACATAGCGGGACACAGCGGGGTACACAGCGTGACACAGCAGTGGACACAGCGGGGACACAACGGGACACAGCGCGGGACACAGCGAGGACACAGGGGGTCACAGCGGGACACAGCATGGTACAAAGCAGGAGACAGCGGGGGACACAGCGAGGACACAGCTGGACACAGCGGGGTACACAGCGGGACACAGCGGGGGACACAGAAGGGTTCACAGCGGGACACAGAGAGAAACACAGCGAGGTCACAGCGGGGGCCAAAGCAGGACAACACGGGACACAGTGTGACACAATGGAACACAGTGGAGACACTGCAGGGGAACAGCGGGAGAAAGCAGGCGACATAGCGGGACACAGCGGGACACAGCGGGGGACACAGTGGGGACACAGCGGGGGACACAGCGGGACACAGCGGGTCACAGCCGGGGATACTGCGGGACACAGCGGGGGACACAGAGGGGTACACAACGGGACACAGCCGGGAACACAGCGCGGACACAGCAGGACACACCGGGACACAGCGTCAATACAGCGCGGACAGAGCGGGTCACAGCAGGACACAGCGAGACACAGCGGGGGACACAGCGGGACACAGTGTGGACACAGCGGGACACAGCGGGACACAGCGGGGGACACAGCGGAACACAGCTTGGGACACAGCGAGGACAAAGCGGGACACAGCGGGACACAGTGGGGACACAGCAGGGACACAGCAGGGACACAGCGGGGTACACAGCGGGACACAACGGGGAACACAGCGAGGACACAGCGGGACCCAGCAGGACACAGCGTCGATACAGCGGAGACACAGCGGGACACAGCGGGGTACACAGCTGGGGACACAACGGGACACAGCAGTGGACACAGCGAAGACACAGCGGGAAACAGCAGGTACACTGCGGGAACATAGCGGGACACAGCGGGGTACAGAGCGGTACACAGCGGGGTCACAGAGTGGTACACAGCGGGACACAGCGGGAAACACAACGAGGTCACAGCGGGGGACAAAGCGGGACAACACGGGACACAGTGTGACACAGCAGAACACAGCGGGACACAGCGGGGGACACAGGGGGGACAGCAGAGGACAGAGAGGTGACACAGCGGGACACAGCGGGGACACCGCTGGACACAGCAGGATACACAGAGGGACACAGCGGGCACACAGTGGGGACACAGCGGGACACAGCGGTACAGAGCGGGGACAGAGCAGGACAGAGCCTGACACAGCGAGGACACATTGGGCCACAGCGGGACACAGAGGAACTCAGCGGGGAACACTGA
>NW_012300530.1:0-1926 GCF_000151885.1 Dipodomys ordii | reverse complement strand
TGCTTCTCCTTAAGCTGCTTCTTCTTCTTCTTCTTCTTCTTCTTCTTCGTCTTCTTCTTCTTCTCTTTCTTCTGCTTCTGCTTTTCCTGCTTCTTCTGCTTCTACTGCTTCTCTTTCTGCTTCTTGTCCTTCTCCTGTTTCTTCTCCTTCTGCTTCTCCTGCTTCTGCTTCTTCTGCTTTTCCTGCTTCTCTTTCTGCTTCTCCTTCTGCTCCTCCTTCTGCTTCTGCTCCTTCTTCTTCTGCTTCTCCCGCTTGTGCTTCTTCTGCTTCTCCTGCTTCTCGTTCTGCTTCTCTTCGTCGGCTTCTCTTTCTATTTCTTCTTCTCCTTCTTCTGATTCTGATTCTTCTCCTTCTTCGTCTCCTTCTGCTTCTGCGTCTTCTGCATTTCCTGCTTCTCCTTCTGCATCTCCTTCTGCTTGTGCTTTTCCTTCTGCTTCTTCTTCTGCTCCGGCTTCTCCTTCTCCTTCTTCTGCTTCTCCGTCTGCTTCTGTTTCTTCTGCTTTTCCTGCTTCTCCTTCTGCTTTTCCTTCTGTTTATCCTTCTCTTTCTTCTGCTATTCCTTCTGCTTCTCTTTCTGGTTCTGCATCTTCAGCTTCTACTGCTACTGATTCTGCTTCTTCTGTTTCTTCTGCTTCTCCTTCTGCTTTTGCTTCTCTTTCTGCTTCTGCTTCTCCTTCTGCTTCTCCAGATTCTGCTTCTTCTGCTTCTCCTGTATCTCCTTATGCTTCAGGTTCTGCTGCTGTTTCTTCGGCTTCTTCTGCTTCTGCTTCTCCTGCTGCTGCTTCTTCTGCTGCTCCTGCTTCTATTTCTGCTTTTCCTTCTGTTTCTGCTTCTACTTCTGCTTCTGCTTCTTCTCCTTCTTATGTTTCTTCTGCTTCTGCTTCTCCTGCTTCTGCTTCTCCTGCTTCTCGTTGTGCTTCTCTTTCTGCTTCTCTTTCTGCTTCTCCTTCTCCTTCTCCTTCTTCTGCTTCTCCTTCTGCTTCTGCTTCTCCTTCGGCTTCAATTTCTCCTTCTGCTTCTCATTCTGCTTCTGCGTCTTCTGTTTCTTCTGCTTCTCTTGCTTCTGCTTCTCCTGCTTCTCCTACTTCTCGTGCTGCTTCTCCTTCTGCGTCTCTTTCTGCTTCTGTTTATCCTTTGGCTTCTCCTACTCCTAATCCTTCTCTTTCGCCTTCTCTTTCTTCTTCTTCTGCTTCACCTGCTGCTTTTGCTTCAGCTTATTCTACTATTTCTATTTCTTCTGCTTCTGCTTCAGATTGTGCTTCTTCTGTTTCTCCTGCTTCAGATTCTGCTTCTGCTTCTTCGGCTTCTCCTGTTTCTTCTGCTTCTGCTTCTCCTGCTTCTTCTGCTTCTCCTGCTTCTCTTTCTGCTTCTCCTTCTGCTTCTGCTTCTCCTTCTGATTCTGCTTCTGCTCTTCTCCTTCTTCGGTTTCGTTTGCTTCTGTTTCTTCTGCTGCTTCTTCTTCTGTTTCTTCTGATTCTACTTCTGCTTCTCCTTCTTCTCCTCTTTCTGCTTCTGCTTCTGCTTCTTTTGCTTATTCTTTTTCTTCTGCTTCTGCTTCTCCAGCTTTTGCTTCTTCTGCTTCTACTGCTTCTCCTTATGCTTCTCCTTATGCTTCTCCTTATGCTTTTTCTTCTTCTTCTTCTTCTTCTTCTTCTTCTTCTTCATCTTCGTCTTCTTCTTCGTCTTCTTCTTCTCTTTCTTCTGCTTATGGTTTTCCTGCTTCTTCTGCTTCTACTGCTTCTCTTTCTGCTTCTCCTTCTGCTCCTTCTCCTTCTTCTGTTTCTCCTTCTTCTGCTTCTCCCGCTTCTGCTTCTTCTGCTTCTCCTGCTTCTCGTTCTGCTTCTCTTCGTCGGCTTCTCTTTCTATTTCTGCTTCTGCTTCTTCTGATTCTGCTTCTTCTCCTTCTTCTTCTCCTTTTGCTTCTGC
>NW_012300529.1:0-3514 GCF_000151885.1 Dipodomys ordii | reverse complement strand
AGAAGCAGAAGAAACAGAAGAAACAGAAGCTTGTAGCAGAAGAAGCTGAAGATGTAGAAGCAGAAAAAGAAGCACAAGAAATAGCAGAAGAACGAGAAGGAGAAGGAGAAACAGAAGGAGAAGCAGAAGGAGAAGCAGAAAGAGAATCAGGAAAAGCAGAAGAAGCAGAAGCAGACGGAGAAGCAGAAGAAGGAGAAGGAGAAGCAGAAGCAGAAGAAGAAGCAGAAGGAAAAGCACAAGCAGAAGGAGATGCAGAAGGAGAAGCAGGAGAAGGAGAAGAAGCAGAAGCAGAAGGAGAAGAACTAAAGAGAAGAAGCAGAAGCAGAAGAAGCAGAAGCAGATGTAGAAAGAGAAGCCGACGAAGAGAAGCAGAACGAGAAGCAGGAGAAGCAGAAGTAGCAGAAGATGCAGAAGCAGAAGCAGAAGAAACAAAAGAAGGAGAAGGACCAGAAGCCGAAGGAGATGAAGGAGCAGAAGCAGAAGGAGGAGAAGAAGGAGAAGGAGAAGCAGAAAGAGAAGCAGAAAAGCAGAAGAAGCAGAAGCAGGAGAAGCAGAAGCAGAAGAAACAGGAGAAGGACAAGAAGCAGAAGCAGAAGGAGAAGCAGAAACAGAAGGAGAAGCAGAAAGAGAAGGAGGGGAAGCAGAAGAAGCAGAAGCAGGAGAAGCAGAAGCATAAGAATGCGAAGAAGCAGAAGCAGAACCTGAAGCAGAAGGAGAAGCAGGAGAAGCAGAAGAAGCAGAATCTGGAGAAGCAGAATGAGAAGCTGAAGGAGAAGCAGAAGCAGAAAGAGAATCAAAAGGAGAAGGAGAAGCGGAAGAAACAGAAGAAGCAGAAGCAGTAGCAGTTGCAGCAGAAGCAGAAGGAGAAGCAAAAGTAAAAGCAGAAGAACGAGAAGGAGAAACAGAAGGAGAAGCAGAAGGAGAAGCAGAAGAAGCAGAAGAAGAAGCAGAAGGAGAAACAGAAGCAGAAGAAGCAGCAGAAGGAGAAGCAGAAACAGAAGAAGATGCAGAAGGAAAAGCAGGAGAAGCAGAAGAAGCAGAAGCAGAAGGAGAAGGAGAAGTAGGAGAAGGAGAAGGAAGAGCCGCAGAAGCAATAGGAGAAGCAGAAGAAGAAGCAGAAGCAGAATGAGAAGCAGAAAGAGAAGCAGTAGAAGAAGAAGAAGCAGGAAAAGCAGAAGAAGCAGAAAGAGAAGAAGAAGAAGAAGAAGAAGAAGAAGAAGAAGAAGAAGAAGAAGAAGAAGAAGAAGAAGAAGAAGAAGAAGAAGAAGAAGAAGAAGGAGGAGGAGGAGGAGGAGGAGGAGAAGCAGTAGAAGCAGGAGAAGCAGAAGAAAAAGAAAAAGCATAAGAAGCAGAATCAGAGGGAGAAGCAGAAGCAGGAGAAGCAGAAGCAGAAGAAGATGCAGAAGGAGAAGCAGGAGAAGCAGAAGAAGGAGAAGGAGAAGGCGAAAGAGAAGGATTAGGAGTAGGAGAAGCAAAAGGATAAGCAGAAGCAGAAAGAGACGCAGAAGGAGAAGCAGCACGAGAAGTAGGAGAAGCAGGAGAAGCAGAAACAGGAGAAGCAGAAGAAACAGAAGACGCAGAAGCAGAATGAGAAGCAGAAGGAGAAATTGAAGCAGAAGCAGAAGCAGAAGGAGAAGCAGAAGCAGAAGGAGAAGCAGAAGAAGGAGAAGGAGAAGCAGAAAGAGAAGCACAACGAGAAGCAGGCGAAGCAGAAGCAGGAGAAGCAGAAGCAGAAGAAACATAGGAAGGAGAAGAAGCAGAAGGAGAAGCTGAAACAGAAGGAAAAGCAGAAAGAGAAGCAGGAGAAGCAGAAGAAGCATCAGCAGGAAAACCAGAAGCAGAAGAAGCCGAAGAAGCAGAAGCAGAACCTGAAGCAGAAGGAGAAGCAGGAGAAGCAGAAGAAGCAGAATCTGGAGAAGCAGAAGGAGAAGCAGAAGCAGAAAGAGAAGCAAAAGCAGAAGGAGAAGCAGAAGGGGAAGCAGAAGAAACAGAAGAAACAGAGGCATTAGCAGAAGAAGCAGAAGATGCAGAAGCAGAAGGAGAAGCAGAAGAACGAGAAGGAGAAGGAGTAGGAGAAACAGAAGGAGAAGCAGAAAGAGAAGCAGAAGAAGGAGCAGGAGAAGGAAAACCAGCAGGAGAAGCAGAAAAAGCAGCAGAAAGAGAAGCAGGGATGCAGAAACTTGAGAAGCAGAAGCAGAAGAAACACAAGAAGGACAAGAAGCAGAAGCAGAAGGAGAAGCAGAAACAGAAGGAGAAGCAGGAAGAGAAGGAGGGAAAGCAGAAGAAGCAGAAGCAGGAGAAGCAGAAGCATAAGAATGTGAAGAAGCAGAAGGAGAACCTGAAGCAGAAGGAGAAGCAGGAGAAGCAGAAGAAGCAGAATCTGAAGAAGCAGAATAAGAAGCAGAACGAGAAGCAGAAGCAGAAAGAGAATCAAAAGTAGAAGGAGAAGCAGAAGAAACAGAAGAAGTAGAGCAGAAGCAGTTGTAGCAGAAGCAGAAGGAAAAGCAGAAGAACAAGAAGGAGAAGGAGAAACAGAAGGAGAAACAGAAGGAGAAGCAGAAAGAGACGCAGGGAAAGCAGACGAAGAAGAAGCAAAAGGAGAATCAGAAGGAGAAGCAGAAGAAGGAGAAGGAGAAGCAGAAGAAGATGCAGAAGGAGAAGCAGGAGAAGCAGAAGAACCAGAAGCAGGAGGAGAAGCAGGAAAAGCAGAAGAAGCAGAAGCAAAAGGAGAATCAAAAGAAGGAGAAGGAGAAGCAGAAGCAGAAGCAGAAGGAAAAGCACAAGCAGAAGGAGATGCAGAAGGAGAAGCAGAAGAAGCAGAAGGAGAAGAAGAAGGAGAAGAAGCAGAATCAGAAGAAGCAGAAGAAGTAGAAAGAGAAGCCGACGAAGAGAAGCAGAACGAGAAGCAGGAGAAGCAGAAGAAGCAGAGCGGGAGAAGCAGAAGAAGAAGAAACAGAAGAAATAGAAGGAGCAGAAGCAGAAGGAGGAGCAGAAGCAGAAGGAGAAGCAGAAAGAGAAGCAGGAAAAGCAGAAGAAGCAGAAGCAGGAGAAGCAGAAGCAGAAGAAACAGGAGAAGGACAAGAAGCAGAAGCAGAAGCAGAAGGAGAAGCAGAAACAGAAGGAGAAGCAGAAAGATAAGGAGGGGAAGCAGAAGAAGCAGAAGCAGGAGAACCAGAAGCATAAGAATCCGAAGAAGCAGAAGCAGAACCTGAAGCAGAAGGAGAAGCAAGAGAAGCAGAAGAAGCAGAATCTGGAGAAGCAGAATGAGAAGCTGAAGGAGAAGCAGAAGCAGAAAGAGAATCAAAAGGAGAAGGAGAAGCGGAAGAAACAGAAGAAGCAGAAGCAGTAGCAGTAGCAGCAGAAGCAGAAGGAGAAGCAAAAGTAAAAGCAGAAGAACGAGAAGGAGAAGGAGAAACGAAGGAGAAGCGAAGGAGGAGCGAAGAAGCGAAGGAGAAGCAGAAGGAGAAACACAAGCAGAAGAAGCAGCAGAAGGAGAAGCAGAAGCAGAAGAAGA
>NW_012300528.1:0-3514 GCF_000151885.1 Dipodomys ordii | reverse complement strand
TCAGGTGCAGAAGCAGACGAAGCAGCAGAAGGAGAAGCAGAAGCAGAAGGTATGTATGCAGAAGGAGAAGAAGGAGAAGCAGAAGAAGCAAAAGCAGGAGAAGCAGAAGTAGGAGAAGGAGAATGAGAAGGAAGGGCAGCAGAAGGAATAGGAGAAGCAGAAGGAGAAGCAGAAGCAGAATGAGAAGCAGAAAGAGAAACAGTAGAAGCAGAAGAAGCAGGAAAAGCAGAAGCAGACGATAGAGAAGAAGAAGAAGAAGAAGAAGAAGAAGAAGAAGAAGAAGAAGAAGAAGAAGAAGAAGAAGAAGAAGAAGAAGAAGAAGAAGAAGAAGAAGAAGAAGAGGAAGCATAAGGAGAAGTAGTAGAAGCAGAAGAAGCAGAAACAGGAGAAGCAGAAGATAAAGAATAAGCAAATGAAGCAGAAGCAGAAGCAGTGGGAGAAGCAGAAGAAGGAGAAGGAGAAGGAGCAGCAGAAAGAGAAGCAGAAGCAGAAAGAGAAGCAGAAACAGAAGGAGAACAAGAAGGAGAAGCAGGAGAATCAGAAGAAGCAGAAGTAGAAGCAGAAAGAGAAGAAAGAGAAGCAGAAGTAGAATCAGAAGAAACAGAAGAAGAAGAAGCAGAAGAAACAGAAGCAAAAGAAACAGAAGAAGGAGAAGAGCAGAAGCAGATGCAGAAGGAGACGCAGAAGCAGAAGGAGAAGCAGAAAGAGAAGCAGGAGAAGCAGAAGAAGCAGGAGAAGCAGAAGCAGAAGAAACAGGAGAAGCCGAAGAAGCAGAA
Organism: Dipodomys ordii; assembly: GCF_000151885.1. Taxonomy (NCBI): domain Eukaryota; kingdom Metazoa; phylum Chordata; class Mammalia; order Rodentia; family Heteromyidae; genus Dipodomys; species Dipodomys ordii. The sequence goes on along the minus strand of NW_012300528.1, from coordinate 2,738 downwards.
GCAGAATCTGAAGCAGAAGGAGAAACAGAAGAAGCACAATCTGAAGCAGAAGCAGAAGAAACAGAAATAGTAGAATAAGCAGAAGCAGAAGCAGCAGGAGAAGCAGAAGAAGAAGACGGAGAAGGCGAGAGAGAAGGATTAGGAGTAGGAGAAGCAAAAGGATAAGCAGAAGCTGAAAGAGAAGCAGAAGGAGAAGCAGCACGAGAAGTAGGAGAAGCAGAAGAAGCAGAAGCAGGAGAAGCAGAAGAAACAGAAGACGCAGAAGCAGAATGAGAAGCAGAAGGAGAAATTGAAGCAGAAGCAGAAGGAGAAGCAGAAGGAGAAGGAGAAGCAAAAGAAGGAGAAGGAGAAGCAGAAAGAGAAGCAGAACGAGAAGCATGAGAAGCAGAAGCAGGAGAAGCAGAAGCAGAACAAACAGAAGGAGAAGAAGCAGAAGCAGAAGAAGAAGCAGAAACCGAAGGAAAAGCAGAAAGAGAAGCAGGAGAAGCAGAAGAAGAAGCAGCAGGAGAAGCAGAAGCAGAAGAAGCCAAAGAAGCAGAAGCAGAACCTGAAGCAGCAGGAGAAGCAGAAGAAGCAGAACCTGGAGAAGCAGAAGGAGAAGCAGAAGCAGAAAGAGAAGCAAAAGCAGAAGGAGAAGCAGAAGAAACAGAAGAAGCAGAGGCAGTAGCAGAAGAAGCAGAAGATGCAGAAGCAGAAGGAGAAGCAGAAGGAAAAGCATAAGAACGAGAAGGAGAAGGAGAAACAGAAGGAGAAGCAGAAAGAGAAGCAGAAGAAGGAGCAGGAGAAGGAAAAGCAGCAGGAGAAGCAGAAAGAGCAGCAGAAGGAGAAGCAGGAGATGCAGAAACAGGAGAAGCAGAAGCAGAAGAAACAGGAGAAGGACAAGAAGCAGAAGGAGAAGCAGAAACAGAAGGAGAAGCAAAAAGAGAAGGAGGGAAGCAGAAGAAGCAGGAGAAGCAGAAACATAAGAATCCGAAGAAGCAGAAGCAGAACCTGAAGCAGAAGGAGAAACAGGAGAAGCAGAAGAAGCAGAATCTGGAGGAGCAGAATGAGAAGCTGAAGGAGAAGCAGAAGCAGAATGAGAATCAAAAGCAGAAGGATTAGCAGAAGAAACAGTAGAATAGAATCAGTAGCCGTTGTAGCAGAAGCAGAAGGAGAAGCAGAAGGAAAAGCAGAAGAACAAGAAGGAGCAGGAGAAACAGAAGGAGAAGCAGAAGGAGAACCAGAAAGAGAAGCAGGTAAAGCAGAAGAAGCAGAAGCAGAAGGAGAATCAGAAGGAGAAGCAGAAGAAGGAGAAGGAGAAGCAGCAGCAGAAGAAGATGCAGAAGGAGAAGCAGGAGAAGCAGAAGAAGCAGAAGCAGAAGGAGAAGCAGGAAAAGCAAAAGAAGCAGAGGCAAAAGTAGAAGCAAAAGAAGGAGAAGGAGAAGGAGAAGCAGAAGCAGAAGCAGAAGAAGAAGCATAAGGACCGCACAAGCAGAAGGAGATGCAGAAGGAGAAGCAGGAGAAGCAGAAGCTGAAGGAGAAGCAGAAGTAGGAGACGGAGGATAAGCAGAAGCAGAAGGAGAAGCAGAAGAGGAATGAGAAGCAGAAAAAGAAGTAGGAGAAGCACAATAAGCAGAAGCAGGAGAAGCCGAAAGAGTAGAAGCAGAAGAAGCAGAAACAGAAGCAGAAGGAGAAGCAGAAGCAGAAGGAGAAGCAGCAGAAGAAGTAGAACCAGAAATTCAGGAAGGAGAAACAGAAGAAGAAGAAGCATAAGGAGAAGCAAAAAGAGAAGCCGAAGGAGAAGTAGAAGAAGCAGGAGAAGAAGCAGAAAAACAAGCAGGAGAAGCAGAAGTAGAAAGAGAATTAGAAGCAGAAGAAGGAGAAGCAGAAGAAGAAGCAGTAGAAGCATAAGAAGCAGAGCAGGAGAAGCAGAAGCAGAAGAACAAGAAGAAGCATAAGAAGCGAAGCAGAGGGAGAAACAGAAGAAGGAGAAGGAGCAGCAGAAGGTGAAGCAGAAGGAGATGCAGAAACAGAAAGAGAAGCAGAAACAGAAGGAGAAGAAGAAGGATTAGTTGGAGAATCAGAAGAAGCAGAAGCAGAAAGAGAAGCAGTAGAAGGAGAAGGAGAAGCAGAAGCAGAGGAAAGGAAGGAGAAGCAGAAGAAGCAGAAGCGGGAGAAGCATCAGCAGAAGAAGAAACAGAAGAAGGAGAAGGAGCAGAAGGAGAAGCAGAAGCAGAAGGAGAAGCAGAAAGAGAAGCAGAAGAAGCAGTAGCAGGAGAAGCAGAAGCAGAAGAATCAGAAGAAGCCAAAGAAGCAGAAGCAGGACCTGAAGCAGAAGAAACAGAACAAGCAGAAGAAGCAGAAGCAGAAGCAGAACGAGAAGCAGAAGAAGAATAAGGAGAAGGAGAAAGAGAAGGATTAGGAGTAGGAAGAGCAGAAGGAGAATCAGAAGCAGAACGAGAAGCAGAAGGAGCAGCAGAAGGAGAAGCAGAAGGAGAAACAGAAGGAGGTGCAGAAGCAGAAGAAGCAGCAGAAGAAGAAGCAGAAGCAGAATGAGATGCAGAAGGAGAAGCAGGAGAAGCAGAAGAAGCAAAAGCAGGAGAAGCAGAAGTAGGAGAAGGAGAATGAGAAGGAAGGGCAGCAGAAGGAATAGGAGAAGCAGAAGGAGAAGCAGAAGCAGAATGAGAAGCAGAAAGAGAAACAGTAGAAGCAGAAGAAGCAGGAAAAGCAGAAGCAGACGATAGAGAAGAAGAAAAAGA
>NW_012300527.1:0-3515 GCF_000151885.1 Dipodomys ordii | reverse complement strand
TCTTCTTCTTCTTCTCTTTCTGCTGCTTCTGCTTTTCCTGCTTCTTCTTCTTCTACTGCTTCTCTTTCCGCTTCTCTTTCCGCTTCCGCTTCTCCTTCCGCTTCTCCTATTGCTTCTGCGGCTCTTCCTTCTCCTTCTCCTACTTCTCCTTCTCCTTCTGCTTCTGTTTCTTCTGCTTCTCCTGCTTCTCCTTCTGCATCTTCTTCTGCTTCTGCTTCTCCTTCTGCTGCTTCTTCTGCTTCTGTTTCTCCTTCTGCTTCTCCTTCTGCTTCTCCTTCTGCTTCTCCTTCTGTTTCTCCTTCTCCTTCTCGTTCTTGTGCTTTTACTTTTGCTTCTCCTTCTCCTTCTGCTGCAACTGCTACTGCTTCTGCTTCTTCTGTTTCTTCCGCTTCTCCTTTTCCTTTTGATTCTCTTTCTGCTTCTGCTTCTCCTTCAGCTTCTCATTCTGCTTCTCCAGATTCTGCTTCTTCTGCTTCTCCTGCTTCTCCTTCTCCTTCATTTTCTGCTTCTGCTTCTTCGGATTCTTATGCTTCTGGTTCTCCTGCTTCTGCTTCTTCTGCTTAACCTCCTTCTCTTTCTGCTTCTCCTTCTGTTTCTGCTTCTCCTTCTGCTTCTGCTTCTTGTCCTTCTCCTGTTTATTCTGCTTCTGCTTCTCCTGCTTCTGCTTCTTCTGCTTTTCCTGCTTCTCTTTCTGCTTCCCCTTCTGCTTCTGCTCCTCCTTCTGCTTCTGCTCCTTCTATTTCTTCTGTTTCTTCTTCTTCTGCTTCTCCCGCTCTGCTTCTTCTGCTTTCCTGCTTCTCGTTCTGCTTCTCTTCGTCGGCTTCTCTTTCTACTTCTCCTTCTGCTTCTTCTGATTCTGCTTCTTCTCCTTCTTCTTCTCCTTCTGCTTCTTCTGCTTCTCCTGCTACTCCTTCTGCATCTCCTTCTGCTTGTGCTTTTCCTTCTGCTTCTTCTTCTGCTTCTGCTTCTCCTTCTTCTGCTTCTCTGTCTGTTTCTGCTTCTTCTGTTTTTCCTGCTAATCCTTCTGCTTCTCATTCTTCTTCTCCTTCTGTTTCTCCTTGTCGTTATTCTGCTATTCCTTCTGCTTCTCTATCTGCTTCTGCATCTTCAGCTTCTTCTGCTACTGCTTCTGCTTCTTCTGTTTCTTCTGCTTCTCTTTCTGCTTCTCCTTCTGCTTTTGCTTCTCTTTCTGCTTCTGCTTCTCCTTCTGGTTCTCCTTCTTCTCCAGATTCTGCTTCTTCTGCTTCTCCTGCTTCTCCTTCTGCTTGAGGTTTTGCTTCTGCTTCTTCAGCTTCTTCTGCTTCTATTTCTGCTTCTCCTTCTGTTTCTGCTTCTCTTTCTGCTTCTGCTTCTTATCCTTCTTCTATTTCTTTTGATTCTGCTTCTCCTGCTTCTGCTTCTCCTTCTGTTTCTCTTTATGCTTCTCCTTCTGCTTCTCCTTCTTCTGCTTCTACTTCTGCTTCTGCTTCTGCTTCTGCTTCTCCTTCTGCAGCTCTTTCTGCTTCTCCTGCTGCTTTTCCTTCTCCTGCTCCTTCTTCTGCTTCTCTTTCTTCTTCTCCTTCTGTTTCTCCTACTCCTTCTCCTTCTCGTTCTTCTGCTTTTCCTTCTGCTTCTCCTTCTGCTTCTGCATCTACTGCTTCTTCTGCTACTGCCTCTGCTTCTTCTGTTTCTTCTGCTTCCCCTTCTGCTTCTCCTTCTGCTTTTGCTTCTCTTTCTGCTTCTGCTTCTCCTTCTGCTTCTCCAGATTCTGCTTCTTCTGCTTCTCCTGCTTCTCCTTCTGCTTCAGGTTCTGCTTCTGCTTCTTAGGCTTCTTCTGCTTCTGCTTCTCCTGCTGCTGGTTCTTCTGCTTCTCCTGCTTCTCTTTCTGCTTTTCCTTCTGTTTCTGCTTCTCCTTCTGCTTCTTCTCCTTCCTATGTTTCTTCTGCTTCTGCTTCTCCTGCTTCTGCTTCTGCTTCTCCTGCTTCTCCTTCTCATTCTCCTTCTATTTCTGCTTCTGCTTATGCTTCTGTTTCTCCTACTCCTAATCCTTCTCTTTCTCCTTCTCCTTCTTCTTCTTCTGCTTCTCCTGCTGCTTCTTCTTCTGCTTCTTCTGCTTTTTCTGTTTCTTCTTCTTCTGCTTCAGCTTCTGCTTCTTCTGCTTCTCCTTCTGCTTCTCCTTCTGCTTCTGCTCTTCTCCTTCTTTTTCTGCTTCTCCTGCTTCTTCTTCTTCTGCTTCTCCTACTTCTCCTTCTGCTTCTCCGTCTCCTTCTCCTTCTCCTTCAATTTCTCCTTCTTGTGCTTCTCATTCTGCTTCTGCTTCTGCTTCTCCTGCTTCTGCTTCTTCTGTTTCTCCTTCTGTTTCTCCTTCTGCTTCTCTTTCTGCTTCTTATTCTGCTTCTGCTCCTCCTACTCCTAATCCTTCTCTTTCTCCTTCTTCTTCTGCTTCTCGTTCTTCTTCTGCTTCTTCTTCTTGTTCGGTTTCTTCTGCTTCTGCTTTTCCAGCTTCTGCTGCTTCTGCTTCTCCTTCTGCTTCAGGTTCTCCTTCTGATTCTTCGGCTTCTCCTGTTTCTTCTGCTTCTGCTTCTCCTGCTACTGCTTCTTCTGCTTCTCTTTCTGCTTCTCCTTCTGCTTCTGCTTCTCCTTCTGCTCCTTCTCCTTCTTCTGTTTCTTCTTCTTCTTCTGCTTCTCCCGCTTCTGCTTCTTCTGCTTCTCCTGCTTGTCCTTCTCCTTCTGCTTCTCCTTCTCCTTCTTCTGCTTCTCTTTCTGCTTCTGCTTCTTCTGATTCTCCAACTTCTCCTTCTTCTTCTCCTTCTATTTCTGCTTCTCTTTCTGCTTCTGCATCTCCTTCTGCTTCACCTTCTGCTGCTCCTTCTCCTTCTTCTGTTTCTCCCTCTGCTTCTGCTTCTTATGCTTCTTCTTTTTCTTCTGGTTCTGCTTCTCCTGCTTCTGCTTCTTATGCTTCTAGTGCTTCTTCTTCTGCTTCTTCTGCTTCTACTTCTAATTCAGCTTCTCCTACTTGTTTTTCTGCTTCTTATGCTTCTTCATTTTCTTCTGGTTCTGCTTCTCCTGCTTCTGCTTCTTATGCTTCTAATGCTTCTTCTTCTGCTTCTTCTGCTTCTACTTCTCATTCTGCTTCTCCTACTAGATTTTCTGCTTCTTCTGCTGATTTTTCTACTTCTCCTTCTGCTTCACCTTTTGCTTCTCCTTCTGCTACTGCTTCTTCAGATTCTCAAGACAGAAATTCTGGTTCTACTTCTTCTGCTGCTTCTCTATATGCTTCAGTATCTGCTTACATCCCATTTCGGATTCTCAGCTTCTTGTCATCCTACCTGCTTCACTATCTGCTTCTCATTCTGCATCCTGCTTCTCCCTCCTGCTTCTGCTTATCCTCCATCGCACAAATATCTGCTTCTCTTTAAGCTAATGCTTACTACTGGTTACACCAAGTATCTCCATAAGGATCACCCTTCAGATAGAAACTTGGCAAAAATGATTAATCATCTGCCTCAGCCTTTCCCCTTCACCAACATTAAGAA
>NW_012300526.1:0-1539 GCF_000151885.1 Dipodomys ordii | reverse complement strand
TCACAGCGGGACAAAGCGGGACACAGCGGGGACACAGCAGAGACACAGCGGGGTACAGAGCGGTACACAGCGGGGGACACAGGGATGACAGACCAGGACCCAGCGGGACCCAGCGTGGATACAGCAGGGACCCAGCTGGACCCAGCGGGACACAACGGGGACACAGCAGTAGACACAGCGGGACACAGCGTTGGACAAAGGGAGGACACAGCGGGACCCAGCGGGACCCAGCGTCGATACAGCAGGGACACAGTGGGGTACACAGCTGGGGACACAGCAAGGACACAGCGGGACACAGCGGGACACAGCGGGGACACTGCGGGAACATAGCAGGACACAGCGGGGTACACAGCGGGACACAGCGGGACACAGCTGGGGACACAGCGGGGACACAGCGGGACACAGCGGAACACAGCGGGAGTCAAAGCGGGAGACAGCGGGGGACACAGCGAGGACACAGGGGGACACAGCGGCGACACAGAGAGGACTCACCGGGGGACACAGCGTGGGACAAAGTGGGACACCACGGGACACAGTGTTACACAGCGGGACACAGCGGGGACACTGCGGAACACAGAAGGAGAAAGCGGGGGACACAGCGGGACACAGCGGGACACAGCGGGGCACACAGCGGGGGACAGCGGAGACAGAGAGTGGCCACAGCGAGACAAAGCGGTGACACAGCTGGACACAGCGGGGTACACAGCGGGACACAGCGGGCACACAGCGGGGACACAGCGGGACACAGCGGGACACAGCGGGGACACAGTGGGACACAGCGGGACACAGCAGGCACACAGCGGGGACACAGCGGGACACAGCGGGACACAGCGGGGACAGAGAGGGACATAGCCGGACACAGCGGGACACAGCGGGGGACACAACGGGACACAGTGGGGGACCCAGTGAGGACACAGCGGGACACAGCAGGGACACAACAGGCACACAGCGGTGACACAGCGGGACACAGCGGGACACAGCGGGGACAGAGAAGGACATAGCCGGACATGCGGGATACATCGGGGGACACAGCGGGACACAGTGGGGGACCCAGTGAGGACACAGCGGGACACAGCAGGGGACACAGCAAGGACACAGCGGGGGACACAGCAGAGGACACAGCGGGACACAGCGGGGAACACAGCGAGGACACAGCAGGACACAGTGGGACAGAGCGTCGATACAGCAGGGACACAGCGTTACACAGCGTGGTACACAGTTGTGGACACAACGGGACACAGTGAGGGCACAGCCGGACACAGCGGGACACAGTGGGTCACAGCAGGGACAAAGCATGAGACACAGCGGTGGACAGAGAGGGAGACAGCAGGGGACACAGCGAGAAAACAGCGGGACACAGCGGTGACACAGCGGGGACTCAGCGGGGGACACAGAGGGACACAGCGGGGGACACAGCAGGACACAGCCCGGGACACTGCAGGATACAGTGTGGGACAGAGCGTGGGACACAGCGAGACACAGCGGGGACAAAGCATGGACACAGCGAGGTACACAGAGGGACACAGCGGGGAAACAGCG
>NW_012300525.1:0-3516 GCF_000151885.1 Dipodomys ordii | reverse complement strand
CGCTGTGTTCCCCGCTCTGTCCCGCTGTGTTCACGCTCTGTCCCGCTGTGTCTCCCGCTATATCCTGCTCTGTCCCCCGCTGTGTCCCACTGTGTCCCTGCTGTATCCCCGATGTGTCCCACTGTGTACCCCGCTCTGTCCCGCTGTGTCCCGCTGTGTCCCCCGCTGTGTTCCCCTCTGTGTCCTGCTGTGTCCGGCTGTGTCCCGCTGTGTACTCACTGTGTCCCCGCTGTGTCCCGTTGTGTCCTCGCTGTGTCCCAGCTGTGTCCCGCTGTTTCCCCGTTGTTCCCCGGTTTATCCCCACTGTCCCCCGCTGTGTCCCTCGCTGTGTACCTCTGTGTCCTGCTCTGTCCTCTCTTTGTCCCCGCGATGTCCCGCTTTGTCCCCGCTGTGTCCCTGCTGTGTTCCACTCTCTCCCGCTGTGTGCGGCTCTGTGTCCCCTGCTGTGTCCTCCGCTGTGTCCCGCTGTATTCCGGTGTGTCCCGCTTTGTCCCCTGCTGTGTCCCGCTGTTTCCCACTCTGCCCATGCTGTGTCCCACTGTGTCCCGCTGTGTACCACACTGTGTCCCACTGTGTCCCGCTGTGTGCCCCCTTTGTTCCCCTCTGTGTCCTGCTGTGTCCCCTGCTGTGTGCCCGTTGTGTCCCGCTGTGTCCCCGCTGTGTAACGCTGTGTCCCCCTTTGTGTCCTGCTGTGTCCCCTGCTGTGTCCCTGCTGTGTCCCGCTGTGTCCCGCTGTGTCCCGCTGTGTACCCCGCAGTGTCTTGCTGTGTCTCCCGATGTGTCCCGCTGTCCCGCTGTGTCCCCACTGTTTCCCGCTGTGTCCCAACTGTGTCCCCTGCTGCGTCCCGCTGTGTCCTCAGCTGTGTCCCCCTCTGTGTCCCGCTCTTTCAAGCTGTGTCCTGCTGTGTCCTTGCTGTTTCCCTATTTGTGTCCCGCTGTGTCCTCGCTGGGTCCCCTGCTGGGTCCCGCTGTGTCCCCATGTGTCACGCTGTGTCCTCGCTGTGTATCCCTCTGTGTCCCGCTGTGTCCTTGCTGTGTCCCCCACTGTGTCCCCGCTGTGACCCGATGTGTCCCTGCTGTGTCCCCCGCTGTGTCCCGCTGTGTCCCGCTGTGTCTCTGGCTGTGTCCCCCGCTGTGTCCCGCTCTTTCCCGCTGTGTCCCACTGTGTCCTTGCTATGTCCCCATTTGTGTCCCGCTGTGTCCTCTCTTTGTCCCCCGCTGTGTCCCGATGTGTCCCCCGCTGTGTCCGGTTGTGTTTCCCTCTGTGTCCCGCTGTGTCCTGCTGTGTACCCCATGTGTCCCGCTGTGTACCGATGTGTCCCCGCTGTGTCCCCCCCTGTGTTTAACTGCTGTCCCCCGCTGTGTCCCCCCTGTGTCTCCCCACTGTCCCCCTCTGTGTCCCCGCTGTGTTACACTCTCTCCCCGCTGTGTCACCGCTATGTCCGCCGCTGTGTCCCTGCTGTGTCCCACTCTGTCCCCACTGTGTCCAGCTTTGTCCTGCTGTGTCCCACTGTGTCCCGCTGTGACCCTGGCTGTGTCCCCCGCTGTGTCCCGCACTTTCCTTCTTTTCCAGCTGTGTCCTTGCTGTGTCCCCATTTGTGTCCCGCTGGGTCCTCTCAATGTCCCCCGCTGTGTCCCGCTGTGTCCCCATGTGTCACACTGTGTCCTCTCTGTGTATCCCTCATTGTCCCGCTGTGTCCTCGCTGTGTCCCACACTGTGTCCCCGCTGTGACCCACTGTGTCCCTGTTGTGTCCCTGCTGTGTCAAGCTGTGTCCCGCTGTGTCCCCGATGTCCCACGCTGTGTCTCGTTGTGTCCCTGCTGTCTGCATGTGTGTCCCCACTGTCCCCCGCTGTGTCCCCCGCTGTGTCCCGCTGTGTCCTCGCTTTGTCCCCAGCTATGTCCCGCTGTGTCCCCGGCTGTGTCCCCCACTGTGTCCCACTGTGTCCCCTGCTGTGTCCCGCTGTGACCCGCTGTGTCCCCGCTGTCCGCCGGTGTGTCACCGCTGTCCCCCGCTGTGTCCTCCGCTGTGTCCCGCTGTGTCCTCGCTGTGTCTCACTGTGGCCCCGCATTGTCTCCGCTGTTTCCCGCTGTGTCCCCCGCTGTGTCCCGGCTGTGTCCCCGCTGTGTCCCACTGTGTCCCCGCTGTGTAACGCTGTGTCCCCCTTTGTGTCCCGCTGTGTCCCCCGCTGTGTCCCCGCTGTGTCCCGCTGTGTCCCCCTGTGTCCTGCTGTGTCCCCTTCTGTGTCCCCCGCTGTGTCCCCGCTGTGTCCCACTGTGTCCCCGCTGTGTAACGCTGTGTCCCCCTTTGTGTCCCGCTGTGTCCCCCGCTGTGTCCCCGCTGTGTCCCGCTGTGTCCCTCTGTGTCCCACTTTGTCCTCGTTGTGTCCCCTGCTATATCCCGCTGTGTTCCCCGCTCTGTCCCGCTGTGTCCCCGCTGTGTCCCGCTGTGTCCCCCGCTATATCCTGCTCTGTCTCCCGCTGTGCCCCGCTGTTTTCCCCGCTGTGTCACCCGCTGTGTCCTTTGATGTTTCCCCAGCTGAGTCCCGCTGTGTCCCCCGCTGTTTACCGCTGTGTCCCCCACTGTGTCCCCCGCTTTGTCCCCGCTGTGTCCCCACTCTGTCCTGCTGTGTCCCTCTGTGTCACCCCCTGTGTCCCCCTGTGTCTCTGCTGTTTCCCACTGTGTCCCCCGCGCTGTCCTGCTGTGTCCCCTTTTGTCCACCGGTGTGTCCCCTCTGTCCCCCGCTGTGTCCCACCTGTGTCCCCGCTGTGTCCCGATGTGTCCCGCTGTGTCGCCGCTTTGTCACTGCTGGCTGTGTCTCGCTGTGTCCCACTGTGTCCACGCTGTGTCCCGCTCTGTCCCAGGCTGTGTCCCGCTGTTCCCCCGCTGTGTTCCGCTGTGTCCCACTCTGTCCCCACTGTGTCCCATCTTTGTCCTGCTCTATCCCTCGCTGTGTCCCGCTGGGTCCCCCGCTGTGTCCGTTTGTGTTTCCCGCTGTGTCCCACTGTGTCCTGCTGTGTAACCCCTGTGTCCCGCTGAGTACCGATGTGTCCCAGCTGTGTCCCCGCTGTGTCTCCCTGCTGTCCCCCGCTGTGTCCCCACTGTGTTCCGCTGTGTCCCCGCTATGTCCCTGCTGTGTCTCCCTGCTGTCCCCCGCTGTGTCCCCTCTGTGTCTCGCTGTGTCCCGCTGTGTACTCGCTGTGTCCCCGCTGTTTCCCGCTGTGTCCTGCTGTGTCCGGCTGTGTCCCCGCTGTCCCCCGCTGTGTCCCGAGCAGTGTCCCCGCTGTGTCCAGCTGTGTCCCACTTTGTCCCTCTGTGTCCCACTGTGTCCCCGCTTTTTCCCCCGCTTTGTCCCCGCTGTGTCCCGCTGTGTCCCGCTGTGTACTCGCTGTGTCGCCGCTGTTTCCCGCTGTGTCCTGCTGTGTCCGGCTGTGTCCCCGCTGTCCCCCGCTGTGTCCCCAGCAGTGTCCCCGCTGTGTCCAGCTGTGTCCCACTTTGTCCCTCTGTGTCCCGCTG
>NW_012300524.1:0-3516 GCF_000151885.1 Dipodomys ordii | reverse complement strand
CTCGCTGTGTCCCCCGCTGTGTCCCGCTGTGTCCCCCGCTGTGCCCTGCAGTGTCCCGCTGTGTCCCACTATGTTCCCGCAGTGTCCCCGCTGTGTCCCCGCTGTGTCCTCGCTGTGTTCCCCGCTGTGTCCCGCTGTGTCCCCCTCTGTGTCTCGCTGTGTCTACTGCTGTGTCCCCACTGTGTCCCGCTGTGTCTGGCTGTGTCCCGCTGTGTCCTCGCTGTTTCCCACGCTGTGTTCTGCTGTGTCCTCGCTGTGTCCCCCGCTGTGTCCCGTTGTGTCCCCAGCTGTGTACCCCACTGTGTCCCGCTGTGTCCCCGCTGTATCGACGCTGTGTCCCGCTGGGTCCCGCTGTGTCCTCCCTGTGTTCCCCACTGTGTCCCACTACGTACCCCTCTGTGTCCCTTGCTGTGACCCGCTGTGTCCCGCTGTGTACTCCTGTGTCCCCTGCTGTGTCCCGCTGTGTCCCCGCTGTGTCCCAATGTGTCCACGCTGTGTCCCGCGCTGGGTCCCGCTGGGTCCCCACTGTTTCCCACGCTGTGTCCCGCTGTGTCCGGCTGTGTCCCCCGCTGTGTCCCCCGCTGTGTCCCCCGCAGTGTCAGCGCTGTGTCCCACTGTGTCCTCGCTGTGTCCCCCACTCTCTCCCGCTCTGTACACCACTGTGTCTCAAGCTTTGTCCCCGCTGTGTCCCCGCTGTGTCCCACTGTGTCCCACTGTGTCCCGCTGTGCCCCCACTGTATTTCGTTGTGTCCACAGCTGTGTACCACGCTGTGTAACGCTGTGTGCCCGCTGTATCTATGCTGTGTCCCGCTGGGTCCCACTGTGTCCTTGCTGTGTTCCTCCCTGTGTCCCGCTGTGTCCCCCGCTGTGTCCCGCTGTGTCCCCCGCTGAGTCTCCGCTGTGTCACCACTGTGTCCCGCTGTTACCTCGCTGTGTCCCCTGCTGTCTTCCTCTCTGTCCCCCGCTGTGTCCCACTGTGTCCGGCTGTGCCCCCACTGTGTCCCGTTGTGTAAACAGATGTGTACTACGCTGTGTAACGCTGTGTCCCCGCTGAATCGACGCTGTGTCCCGCTGTGTCCCCCTGTGTCCTCGCTGTGTTCCCCCCTGTCTCCCGCTCTGTCCCTCGCTGTGTCTCACGCTTTGTCAACGCTGTGTCCCACTGTGTCCCGTTGTGTCCGGCTGTGCCCCCACTGTGTCCCGTTGTGTCCACAGCTGAGTACCACGCTGTGTAACGCTGTGTGCCCGCTGTATAGACGCTGTGTCCCGCTGTGTCCCGCTGTGTCCTCGCTGTGTTCCCCGCTGTGTCCCGCTGTGTCCCCCGCTGTGTCCTCGCTGTGTCCCCCGCTGTGTCCTGCTGTGTCCTCGCTGTGTCCCCCGCTGGGTCCCGGTGGGTCCTGCTGTGTCCTCGCTGTGTCCCCGCTGTGTGCCTGCTGTGTCCCCCGCTGTGTCCTCGCTGTGTCCCCCGCTGTGTCACCGCTGTGTCTCGCTGTGGCCACTCTCTGTCTCCGCTGTCCCCCGCTGTGTCCCCCGCTGTGTCCTGCTGTGTCCCACTGTGTCCCCCGCTTTTTCCTGCTCTGTCCCGCAGTGTCCCCGCTGTGTCCCGCTGTGTAACACTGTGTCCCGTGGTGTCCCACTTTGTCCCACATTGTGTCCCCCGCTGAGTCCCCTCTGTGTCGCCGCTGTGTCCCCCTGTGTCCTCGCTGTGTCCCCTGCTGTCTCCCGCTTTGTCTCACGCTGTGTTCCGCTGTGTCCCGCTGTGTCCCCGCTGTGTCCCCAGCTGTGTCCCGCTGTGTACTCTGCTGTGTCGTGCTATGTTCCCGCAGTGTCCCCGCTGTGTCCCGCTGTGTCCTCGCTGTGTCCCCAGCTGTGTACCCCACTGTGTTCCGTGTGTCCCTGCTGTATAGACGCTGGGTCCCGCTGGGTACCGCTGTGTCATCCCTGTGTCCCCTGCTGTGTCCCGCTGTGTCCCCCGCTGTGTCTCTGCTGTGTCCCCGCTGTGTCCCGCTGTGTACTGCTGTGTCCCCCGCTGAGTCCCGCTGTGTCCCAATGTGTCCCAATGTGTCCTCGCTCTGTCCCCCGCTGTGTCTCGTTGTGTTCTCCCTGTGCCCGCTGTGTCCTGCTGTGTCCCCCGCTGTGTCCCCCGCTATGTCCCGCTGTGTCCCCCGCTGTGTCCCACTGTGTCCTTGCTGTGTCCCAGGCTTTGTGCCGCTGTGTCCTCGCTGTGTCCCCCGCTGTGTCCCGCTGTGTCCTGCTGTGTCACGCTCTTTCCCCGCTGCGTCCCCGCTGTGTCCCTCTGTGTACCCCGCTGTGTCCAGCTTTGTCCCCGCTGTGTCTCGCTGTGTCCCTCACTGTGTCCCCCACTTTGTCCCGCTCTGTCCTCCTCTGTGTCCCGCTTTGTCCCCCGCTGTGTCCCACTGTGTCCCCGCAGGGTCACTGCTGTTTCCCGCTGTGTCCCACTGTGTTCCGTGGTGTCCCTCTTTGTCTCCCGCTGTGTCCCCCGCTGAGTCCCTGCTGTTTCACCGCTGTGTCCCGCTGTGTCCTCGCTGTGTCCCCCGCTGTCTCCCACTCTGTCCCTCGCTGTGTCTCACGCTTTGTCAACGCTGTGTCCCACTGTGTCCCGCTGTGTCCGGCTGTGCCCCCACTGTGTCCCGTTGTGTCCACAGCTGAGTACCACGCTGTGTAACGCTGTGTGCCCGCTGTATCGACGCTGTGTCCCGCTGGGTCCCGCTGTGTCCTCGCTGTGTTCCCCGCTGTGTCCCGCTGTGTCCCCCGCTTTGTCCTCGCTGTGTCCCCCACTGTGACCTGCTGTGTCCGCGCTGTGTCCCCCACTGGGTCCCGGTGGGTCCTGCTGTGTCCTCGCTGTGTCCACTGCTGTGTCCCGTTGTGTCCCCTGCTGTGTCCCCCGCTATGTCCCGATGTGTCTACTGCTGTGTCCATGCTATGTCTTGCTGTGTCGCGCTGTGTCCCCCGCTGTGTCCGCTGCTGTGTCCTGCTGTTTTCCCCGCTGTGTGACCAATGTGTCCCGCTGTGTCCTCGCTGTGTCCCGCTGTGTCTTGCTGTGCCCCCACTCTGTCCCGTTGTGTCCACAGCTGGGTACAACGCTGTGTAACCCTGTGTCCCCGCTGTATCGACTCTGTGTCCCGCTGTGTTCCGCTGTGTCCCGCTGTGTCCCCGCTGTGTCCCCAGCTGTGTCCCGCTGTGTCCCGCTGTGTACCCCGCTGTGTCCTGCTATGTTCCCGCAGTGTCCCCGCTGTGTTCCGCTGTGTCCCGCTGTGTCCTCCCTGTGTCCCCAGCTGTGTACCCCCACTCTGACCCACTGTGTCCCCCGCTGTGTCTCTGCTGTGTCCCCGCTGTGTCCCGCTTTGTCCTGCTGTGTCATGCTGTGTCCCGCTGGATACCCACTGTGTCCTGCTGTGAACCTCTGTGTACCACGCTGTGACCAGATTTGTCCTAGCTGTGAATAGATGTGTCCCAAGCTTGGTCTCCCTGGTATTTCCTGGACTGTACCCCTCAATA
>NW_012300523.1:0-3516 GCF_000151885.1 Dipodomys ordii | reverse complement strand
CTGCTTTTGATTCTCTTTCTGCTTCTGCTTCTCCTTCTGCTTCTCATTCTGCTTCTCCAGATTCTGCTTCTTCTGCTTCTCCAGCTTCTCCTTCTGCTTCAGGTTCTGCTTCTGCTTCTTCGGATTCTTATGCTTCTGCTTCTCCTGCTTCTGCTTCTTCTGCTTCCCCTCCTTCTCTTTCTGCTTCTCCTTCTGTTTCTGCTTCTCCTTCTGCTTCTGCTTCTTGTCCTTCTCCTGTTTCTTCTGCTTCTGCTTCTCCTGTCTCTGCATCTCCTGCTTCTCCTTCTGCTGCTCTTTCTGCTTCTCCTGCTGTTTTATCTTCTCCTGCTCCTTCTTCTGCTTCTCTTTCTGCTTCTCCTTCTGTTTCTCCTTCTACTTCTCATTCTTCTGCTTTTACTTCTGCTTCTCCTTCTACTTCTGCATCTTCTGCTTCTTCTGCTACTGCCTCTGCTTCTTCTGTTTCTTCCGTTCTCCTTCTGCTTTTGCTTCTCTTTCTGCTTCTGCTTTCCTTCTGCTTCTCCAGATTCTGCTTCTTCTGCTTCTCCTGCTTCTCCTTCTGCTTCAGGTTCTGCTCCTGCTTCTTTGGCTTCTTCTGCTTCTGCTTCTCCTGTGCTGCTTCTTCTGCTTCTCCTGCTTCTCTTTTTGCTTTTCCTTCTGTTTCTGCTTCTCCTTCTGCTTCTTCTCCTTCTTCTGTTTCTTCTGCTTCTGCTTCTCCTGCTTCTGCTTCTCCTGCTTCTCGTTCTGCTCCTCTTTCTGCTTCTCTTTCTGATTCTCCTTCTCCTTCTTCTGCTTCTCCTTCTGCTTCTGCTTCTCCTTCTGGTTCTGTTCAATTACTCCTTCTGCTTCTCATTCTGCTTCTGCGTCTTCTGTTTCTTCTGCTTCTCCTGCTTCTGCTTCTCCTGCTTCTCCTACTTCTCGTGCTGCTTTTCCTTCTGCGTCTCTTTCTGCTTCTGCTTATCCTTTTGCTTCTCCTACTCCTAATCCTTCTCTCTCGCCTTCTCCGACTTCTTTTTCTTCTGCTTCTCTTGCTGCTTCTGCTTCTGCTTATTCTACTATTACTGTTTCTTCTGCTTCTGCTTCAGATTGTGCTTCTTCTGTTTCTCCTTCTGCTTCAGATTCTGCTTCTGCTTCTTCGGCTTCTCCTGTTTCTTCTGCTTCTGTTTCTCCTGCTTCTTCTGCTTCTCCTGCTTCTCTTTCTGCTTGTCCTTCTGCTTCTGCTTCTCCTTCTGCTTCTGCTTTTTTCCTTCTTCTGTTTCTTTTGCTTCTGTTTCTTCTGCTTCTTCTTCTGTTTCTTCTGATTCTACTTCTGCTTCTCCTTCTTCTCCTCTTTCTGCTTCTACTTCGGCTTCTTCTGATTCTTCTGCTTCTCCTTCTTGTTCTCCTTCTGTTTCTGCTTCTCTTTCTGCTTCTGCTTCTCCTTCTGCTGCTCCTTCTCCTTCTCCTTCTTCTGCTTCTCCCACTGATTCTGCTTCTTATGCTTATTCTTTTTCTTCTGCTTCTGCTTCTCCTGCTTCTGCTTCTTCTGCTTCTACTCCTTCTCCTTATACTTCTCCTCATGCTTCTCCTTATGCTTCTTCTTCTTCTTCTTCGTCTTCTTCTCTTTCTTCTGCTTCTGCTTTTCCTGCTTCTTCTGCTTCTACTGCTTCTCTTTCTGCTTCTCATTCTGCTTCTGCTTCTCTTTCTGCTTCTCCTATTGCTTCTGTGGCTCTTCCTTCTCCTCCTTCCTCTACTTCTCCTTCTGCTTCTGCTTCTTCTGCTTCTCCTGCTTCTCCTTCTGTATCTTCTTCTGCTTCTGCTTCTCTTTCTGCTGTTTCTTCTGCTTCTGTTTCTCCTTCTGCTTTTTCTGCTTCTCCAGATTCTGCTTCTTCTGTTTCTCCTGATTCTCCTTCTGCTTCTCCTTCTGTTTCTCCTTCTCCTTCTCGTTCTTCTGCTTTTCCTTCTGCTTCTCCTTCTGCTTCTGCTTCAACTGCTACTGCTTCTGCTTCTTCTGTTTCTTCTGCTTCTCCTTCTGCTTTTGATTCTCTTTCTGCTTCTGCTTCTGCTTCTACTTCAGCTTCTCATTCTGCTTCTCCAGATTCGGCTTCTTCTGCTTCTCCTGCTTCTCCTTCTGCTTCAGGTTCTGCTTCTGCTTCTTCTGCTTCCCCTCTTTCTCTTTCGGCTTCCCCTACTGTTTCTGCTTCTTCTTCTGCTTCTGCTTCTGCTTCTTGTCCTTCTCCTGTTTCTTCTCCTTCTGCTTCTCCTGCTTCTGCTTCTTCTGCTTTTCCTGCTTCTCTTTCTGCTTCTCCTTCTGCTTCTGCTCCTTCTCCTTCTTCTGTTTCTTCTTCTTCTGCTTCTCCCGCTTGTGCTTCTCCTGCTTCTCCTGCTTCTCGTTCGGCTTCTCTTCGTCGGCTTCTCCTTCTTCTTCTCCTTCTGTTTCTGCTTCTTCTGCATCTCCTGCTTCTCCTTCTGCATCTCCTTCTGTTTGTGCTTTTCCTTCTGCTTCTTCTTCTGCTTCGGCTTCTCCTCCTTCTTCTCCGTCTGCTTCTGTTTCTTCTGCTTTTCCTGCGTCTCCTTCTGCTTCTCCTTCTGTTTCTCCTTCTCGTTCTTCTGCTATTCCTTCTGCTTCTATTTCTGGTTCTGCATCTTCAGCTTCTTCGGCTACTGATTCTGCTTCTTCTGTTTCTTCTGCTTCTCCTTCTGCTTCTCCTTCTGCTTTTGCTTCTCTTTCTGCTTCTGCTTCTCCTTCTGGTTCTCCTTCTTCTTCTCCAGATTCTGCTTCTTCTGCTTCTCCTGCTTCTCCTTCTGCTTTAGGTTCTGCTTTTGCTTCTTCGGCTTCTTCTGCTTCTATTTCTGCTTCTCCTCTTTCTGCTTCTGCTTCTTCTCCTTCTTCTATTTCTTCTGATTCTGCTTCTCCTGCTTCTGCTTCTCCTGCTTCTCCTTCTGTTTCTCTTTATGCTTCTCCTTCTGCTTCTCCTTCTTCTGCTTCTACTACTGCTTCTGCTTCTCCTTCTGCATCTTCTTCTGTTTCAATTTCTCCTTCTTCTGCTTTTCATTCTGCTTCTGCTTCTCCTGCTTCTGCTTCTTCTGCTTCTCCTGCTTCTCCTTCTCATTCTCCTTCTCTTTCTGCTTCTGCTTATCCTTCTGTTTCTCCTACTCCTAATCCTTCTCTTTCTCCTTCTCCTTCTTCTTCTTCTTCTTCTTCTGCTTCTCCTGCTGCTTCTTCTTCTGCTTCTTCTGCTTTTTCTGTTTCTTCTTCTTCTGCTTCAGCTTCTGCTTCTTCTGCTTCTCCTTTTGCTTCTGCTTCCCCGTCTGCTTCTGCTTCTGCTCTTCTCCTTCTTCTGTTTCTTCTGCTTCTGCTTCTCTTTCTGCTTTTCCTTCTATTTCTCCTTCTCGTTCTTCTGCTATTCCTTCTGCTTCTCTTTCTGGTTCTGCATCTTCAGCTTCTTCTGCTACTGATTCTGCTTCTTCTGTTTCTTCTGCTTCTCCTTCTGCTTCTCCTTCTGCTTTTGCTTCTCTTTCTGGCTTCTGCTTCTCCTT
>NW_012300522.1:0-3516 GCF_000151885.1 Dipodomys ordii | reverse complement strand
GAAGCAGGAGAAGCAGAATCAGAAGAAATAGAAGAGAGAGAAGCAGAAGCAGAAAGAGAAGCAGAACAGAAGGAGAAGCAGAAATAGAAGCAGAAGAAGCCGAAGAAGCAAAAGCAGAACTAAAGCAGAAGGAGAAGCAGGAGAAGCAGAAGAAGCAGAATCTGGAGAAGAAGAAGGAGAACCAGAAGGAGAAGCAGAAGCAGAAAGAGAAGCAAAAGCAGAAGGAGAAGCAGAAGAAACAGAAGAAGCAGAATCAGTAGCAGAAGAAGCTGAAGATGCAGAAGCAGAAAGAGAAGCAGAAGGAATAGCAGAAGAACGAGAAGGAGAAATAGAAGGAGAAGCAGAAGGAGAAGCAGGAAAAGCAGACGAAACAGAAGCAGACGGTGAAGCAGAAGAAGGAGAAGGAGAAGCCAGAGCAGAAGAAGAAGCAGAAGGAAAAGCACAAGCAGAAGGAGATGCAGAAGGAGAAGCAGGAAATGCAGAAGACACAGAAGCAGAAGGAGAAGAAGAAGGAGAAGAATCAGAATCAGAAGAAGCAGAAATAGAAAGAGAAGCCGACGAAGAGAAGCAGAACGAGAAGCAGGAGAAGCAGAAGAAGCACAAGCGGGAGAAGCAGAAGAAGAAGAAACAGAAGAAGGAGAAGGAGCAGAAGCAGGAGAAGCAGAAGGAGAAGCAGAAAGAGAAGCAGGAAAAGCAGAAGAAGCAGAAGCAGGAGAAGCAGAAGGAGAAGAAACAGGAGAAGGACAAGAAGCAGAAAGAGAAGCAGTAGAAGCAGAAGAGGCAGGAAAAGCAGAAGCAGAAGAAAGAGAAGAAGAAGACGAAGAAGAAGAAGAAAAAGAAGCAGCAGCATAAGCAGAAGCATAAGGAGAAGCATAAGGAGAAGTATAAGGAGAAGCAGTAGAAGCAGAAGAAGCAGAAGCAGGAGAAGCTGAAGCAGAAGAAAAAGAATAAGCAAAAGAAGCAGAAGCAGAAGCAGTGGGAGAAGCAGAAGAAGGAGAAGGAGAAGGAGCAGCAGAAGGAGAAGCAGAAGCAGAAAGGGAAGCAGAAACAGAAGGAGAACAAGAAGGAGAAGCAGGAGAATCAGAAGAAGCAGAAAGAGAAGGAGAAGAAGGAGAAGCAGAAGTAGAATCAGAAGAAACAGAAGAAGAAGCAGCAGAAGAAACAGAAGCTAAAGAAACAGAAGAAGGAGAAGAGCAGAAGCAGAAGCAGAAGGAGAAGCAGAAGAAGAAGGAGAAGCAGAAAGAGAAGCAGGAGAAGCAGAAGAAGCAGGAGAAGCAGAAGCAGAAGAAACAGAAGAAGCCGAAGAAGCAGAAGCAGAATCTGAAGCAGAAGGAGAAACAGAAGAAGCCAAATCTGAAGCAGAAGCAGAAGAAACAGAAATAGTAGAATAAACAGAAGCAGAAGCAGCGGGAGAAGCAGAAGAAGAAGAAGGAGAAGGCAAAAGAGAAGGAGTAGGAGTAGGAGAAGCAGAAGGATAAGCAGAAGCAGAAAGAGAAGCAGAAGGAGAAGCAGCACGAGAAGCAGGAGAAGCAGAAGAAGCAGAAGCAGGAGAAGCAGACAAAACAGAAGACGCAGAAGCAGAATGAGAAGCAGAAGGAGAAATTGAAGCAGAAGGAGAAGCAGAAGAAGAAGGAGAAGGAGAGGGAGAAGCAGAAAGAGAAGCAGAATGAGAAGCAGGACAAGCAGCAGCAGGAGAAGCAGAAGCAGAAGAAACAGAAGAAGGAGAAGAAGAAGCAGAAGCAGAAGGAAAAGCAGAAACAGAAGGAAAAGCAGAAGGAGAAGCAGGAGCAGAAGGAGAAGCAGGATAAGCAGAAGCAGCAGCAGGAGAAGCAGAAGCAGAAGAAGCCGAAGAAGCAGAAGCAGAACTTGAAGCAGAAGGAGAAGCAGGAGACGGGGAAGAAGCAGAATCTGGAGAAGCAGAAGGATAAGCAGAAGCAGAAAGAGAAGCAAAAGCAGAAGGAGAAGCAGAAGGAGAAGTAGAAGACACAGAAGAAGCAGACGCAGTAGCAGAAGCAGCAGAAGATGCAGAAGTAGAAGGAGAAGCAGAAGGAAAAGCAGAAGAACGAGAAGGAGAAGGAGAAGGAGAAACAGAAGGAGAAGCAGAAAGAGAAGCAGAAGAAGGAGCAGGAGAAGGAAAAGCAGCAGGAGAAGCAGAAAGAGCAGAAGAAGGAGAAGCAGGAGAAGCAGAAACAGGAGAAGCAGAAGCAGAAGAAACAGGAGAAGGACAAGAAGCAGAAGCAGAAGGAGAAGCAGAAACAGAAGGAAAAGCATAAGGAGAAGCAGGAGAAGCAGAAGAAGCAGCAGCAGGAGAAGCAGAAGCAGAAGAAGCCGAAGAAACTGAAGCAGAACCTGAAGCAGAAGGAGAAGAAGGAGAAGGAGAAGAAGCAGAATCTGGAGAAGCAGAAGGAGAAGCAGAAGCAGAAAGAGAAGCAGACGAAGAGAAGCAGAACGAGAAGCAGGAGAAGCAGAAGAAGAAGAAACAGAAGAAGGAGAAGTAGCAGAAGCAGAAGGAGAAGCAGAAAGAGAAGCAGAAACAGAAGGAGAAGCAGAAAGAGAAGGAGGGGAAGCAGAAGAAGCAGAAGCATAAGAATCCGAGGAAGCAGAAGCAGAACCTGAAGCAGGAGAAGTAGAAGAAGCAGAATCTGGAAAAGTAGAATGACAAGCAGAAGGAGAAGCAGAAGCAGAAAGAGAATCAAAAGCAGAAGTAGAAGCAGAAGAAACAAAAGAAGCAGAAGCAGTAGTCGTTGTAGCAGAAGCAGAAGGAAAAGCAGTAGGAAAAGCAGAAGAACGAGAAGGAGAAGGAGAAGCAGAAGGAGAATCAGAAGAAGAAGCAGAAGAAGAAGGAGAAGCAGAAGCAGAAGAAGCAGCAGAAGGAGAAGCAGAAGCAGAAGAAGATGCAGAAGGAGAAGGAGGAGAAGCAGAAGAAGCAGAAGCAGAAGGAGAAGCAGAAGTAGGAGAAGGAGAAGGAGAAGGAAGGGCAGCAGAAGTAATAGGAGAAGCAGAAGGAGAAGAAGAAGAATGAGAAGAAGAAAGAGAAGCAGGAGAAGGACAAGAAGCAGTAGCAGGAGAAGAGGAAAGGGAAGAAGCAGAAGAAGCAGAAACATTAGCAGAAGGAGAAGAAGAAGCAGATGGAGAAGCAGCAGAAGAAGTAGAACCAGAAATTCAGGCAGGAGAAACAGAAGACGCAGAAGCAGAAGCAGAAGGAGAAGCAAAAAGAGAAGCAGTAGGAGAAGTAGAAGAAGCAGCAGAAGGAGAAGCAGCAGAAGAAGCAGAAAAACAAGCAGGAGAAGCAGAAGCAGAAAGAGAAGTAGAAGCAGAAGAAGCAGAACCAGAAGAAGAAGCAGTAGAAGCATAAGAAGCAGAAGCAGGAGAAGCAGAAGCAGAAGAAAAAGAAGAAGCATAAGAAGCGAAATAGAAGCGAGGGAGAAACGAAGAAGGAGAAGGAGCAGCAGAAGGTGAAGCAGAAGGAGATGCAGAAGCAGAAAGAGAAGCAGAAACAGAAGGAGAAGTTGGAGA
>NW_012300521.1:0-3517 GCF_000151885.1 Dipodomys ordii | reverse complement strand
TGTCCCCCGCTGTGTCCCGCTGTGTCCGGCTGTGTCCCGCTCTGTACCCTGCTGTGTCCCTCTGTGTCCCGCTGTGTCCCCGCTGTGTGCCTGCTGTGTCCCGTTGTGTCGCCTGCTGTGTCCCGTTGTGTCGCCCGCTTTGTCCCGCTGTGTCCCTCTGTGTCCCCGCTGTGTCCCGCTGTGTCCCGCTGTGTCCCTGCTGTGTGCCCGCTGTGTCCAGCTATGTCACCGCCTTGTCTCGCTGTGGCCACTCTCTATCTCCACTGTCCCCCGCTGTGTCCCCCGCTGTGTCCCACTGTGTCCAGGCAGGGTCACAGCTGTTTCTCGCTGTGTCCCGCTGTGTTCCGTGGTGTCCCTCTTTGTCCCCCGCTGTGTCCCCCGCTGAGTCCCCGCTGTGTCACCGCTGTGTCCCACTGTGTCCTCGCTGTGTCCCCCGCTGTCTCCAGCTCTGTCCCCCGCTGTGTCTCACGCTTTGTCCCCGCTGTGTCCCACTGTGTCCCGCTGTGTCCCGCTGTGCCCCCACTGTGTCCCGTTGTGTCTACAGCTGTGTACCACGCTGTGTAACGCTGTGTGCCCGCTGTATCGACGCTGTGTCTCCCTGGGTCCCGCTGTGTCTTCGCTGTGTCCCCCGCTGTGTCCTCGCTGTATCCCCCGCTGTGTCCCGTTGTGTCCCCAGCTGTGTACCCGCTGTGTCCCGCTGTATCGACGCTGTGTCCCACTGGGTCCCGCTGTTTCCTTCCTGTGTTCCCTGCTGTGTCCCGCTCTGTCCCGCTGTGTCCCCGCTGTGTGCCCGCTGTGTCCCGCTGTGTACTCCGTTGTGTCCAGCTGTATCACCGCTGTGTCTCGCTTTGGCCCCTCTCTGTCTCCGCTGTCCCCCGCTGTGTCCACCGCTGTGTCCCGCTGTGTCACGCTGTGTCCCCCGCTTTGTCCCGCTGAGTCCCCTCTGTGTCGCCGCTTTGTCCCGCTGTGTCCTCGCTGTGTCCCCCGCTGTCTGCCGCTTTGTCCCCGCTGTGTCCCAAGCTGTGTCCCGCTGTGTCCCGCTGTGTAACCCGCTGTGTCCCACTATGTTTCCGCAGTGTCCCCGCTGTGTACCGCTGTGTCCCGCTGTGTCCGGCTGTGCCCCCACTGTGTCCCGTTGTGTCCCCAGCTGTGTACCTCGCTGTGTCCCGCTGTGTCCCCGCTGTATCGACGCTGTGTCCCGCTGTGTCCTCGCTGTGTCCCACGCTGTGTTCTGCTGTGGCCTCGCTTTTTTCCCCGCTGTGTCCCCCTCTGTGTCCCCCGCTGTGTCCCGCTGTGTCCCCCGCTGTGTCCCTGCTGTGTCCCGCTGTGTCCCACTGTGTACTGCTGTGTCCCCGCTGAGTCCCGCTGTGTCCCCGCTGTGTCCCAATGTGTCCTCGATCTGTCCCCCGCTGTGTACCGCTGTGTCCATCCTGTGTCCCCCGCTGTGTCCCGCTGTGTCCCGCTCTGTCCCCCGCTATGTCCTGCTGTGTCCCCTGCTGTTTCCCGCTCTATCCTTGCTGTGTCCCCCACTGTGTGCCTCTGTGTCCCGCTGTGTCCTTTTGTGTCACGCTGTTTTCCCGCTGTGTCCCTGCTGTGTCCCTCTGTGTACCCCGCTGTGTCCAGTTTTGTCTCCGCTGTGTCTCGCTGTGTCCCACGCTCTGTCCCACACTGTGTCCCGCCTTGTCCCGCGCTATGTCCCGCTGTGTCCCCCGCTGTGTCCCACTGTGTCACCCACTGAGTCCCCGCTGTGTAACCGCTGTGTCCCGCTGTTTCCTCGCTGTGTCCCCTGCTGTCTCTCTCTCTGTCCCCTGCTGTGTCTCACGCTTTTTCCCCGCTGTGTCCCACTGTGTCCCGCTGTGTCCGGCTGTGACCCCACTGTGTCCCGTTGAGTCCACAGCTGTGTACCACACTGTGTAACGCTGTGTCCCCGCTGTATCGACGCTGTGTCCCGCTGTGTCCCGCTGTGTCCTCTCAGTGTTCCCCGCTGTGTCCCGCTGTGTCCCCCGCTGTGTGCCCCGCTGTGTCCTCGCTGTGTCCCCTGCTGTGTCCCGCTGTGTCCTCACTGGGTCCCCCACTGTGTCCCGCTTTGTCCCCCGCTGTGTCCCGCTGTGTCTCACTGTGTCCCCGCTGTGTGCCTGCTGTGTCCCGCTGTGTCTCCTGCTTTGTCCCGCTGTGTCCCCGCTGTGTCCTGCTGTGTCCCCGCTGTGTGCCCGCTGTGTCCTGCTGTGTACCCCGCTGTGTCCAGCTGTGTCACCGCTGTGGCTCGCTGTGGCCACTCTCTGTCTCCGCTGTCCCCCGCTGTGGCCCCCGCTGTGGCCCGCTGTGTCCCGCTGTGTCCCCCGCTTTTTCTTGCTGTGTCCCGCAGTGTCCCCGCTGTGTCCCGCTGTGTAACACTGTGTCCCGTGGTGTCCCACTTTGTCCCACGCTGTCCCCCGCTGAGTCCCCTCTGTGTCGCCTCTGTGTCCCCCGGTGTCCTCGCTGTGTACCCCGCTGTCTTCCGCTTTGTCTCTGGCTGTGTTCCGCTGTGTCCCCGCTGTGTCCCCAGCTGTGTCCCGCTGTGTCCCGCTGTGTACCCTGCTGTGTCCTGCTATGTTTCCGCAGTGTCCCCGATGTGTCCCACTGTGTCCAGCTGTGTCCTCGCTGTGTCCCCAGCTGTGTACCCCACTCTGTCCCGCTGTGTCCCCCGCTCTGTCTCTGCTGTGTCCCCGCTGTGTCCCGCTTTGTCCTGCTGTGTACTGCTGTGTCCCCCGCTGTGTCCCGCTGTGTCCTGCTGTGTTACGCTGTTTCCCCGCTGCGTCCCCGCTGTGCCCCTCTGTGTACCCCGCTGTGTCCAGCTTTGTCCCTGCTGTGTCTCGCTGTGTCCCACGCTCTGTCCCCCTCTGTTTCCCACTCTGTCCCCCTCTGTGTCCCGCTGTGCCCCCAGCTGTGTCCTACTGTGTCCCCGCAGGGTCACTGCTGTTTCCCGCTGTGTCCCGCTGTGTTCCGTGGTGTCCCTCTTTGTCTCCCGCTGTGTCCCCCGCTGAGTCCCCGCTGTGTCCCGCTGTGTCCTCGCTGTGTCCCCCGCTGTCTCCAGCTCTGTCCCCCGCTGTGTCTCACGCTTTGTCCCCGCTGTGTCCCACTGTGTCCCGCTGTGTTCCACTGTGCCCCCACTGTATTTCGTTGTGTCCACAGCTGTGTACCACGCTGTGTAATGCTGTGTGCCCGCTGTATCTATGCTGTGTCCCACTGGGTCCCGCTGGGTCCTCGCTGTGTCCCCCGCTGTGTCCCGCTGTGTCCCCAGCTGTGTCCCGCTGTGTCCCCTGCTGAGTCCCCGCTGTGTCACCGCTGTGTCCCGCTGTTTCCTCGCTGTGTCCCCTGCTGTCTCCCTCTCTGTCCCCTGCTGTGTCTCACGCTTTGTCCCCGCTGTGTCCCACTGAGTCTCGCTGTGTCCGGCTGTGCCCACCACTGTGTCTCAATGAGAAAAACATATGTGTACTACGCTGTGTAACGCTGTGTCCCACGCTGTATCGACACTGTG
>NW_012300520.1:0-3518 GCF_000151885.1 Dipodomys ordii | reverse complement strand
CACAACGGGACACAGCGGGGACACAGAGGGACACAGCGGGACAAAGCGGTATACACAGCGGGACACAGCAGGCACACAGCGGGGACACAGCGGGACACAGCGGGACACAGCGGGGACAGAGCGGGACACAGCCGGACAGAGGGGGACACAGCAGGGGACACAGCGGGACACAGTTGGGGACCCAGTGAGGACACAGCGGGACACGGCAGGGGACACAGCGAGGACACAGCGGGGGACACAGCGGGGGACACAGCGGGACACAGCGGGAAACACAGCGGGACACAGCGTCGATACAGCGGAGACACAGCGTTGCACAGCGTGGTACACAGCTTTGGACACAACGGGATACAGTGGGGGCACAGCCGGACACAGCGGGACACAGTGGGACACAGCAGGGACAAAGTGTGAGACACAGCGGGGGACAGAGAGGGAGAAAGAAGGGGACACAGCGAGGACACAGCGGGACACAGCGGTGACACAACGGGGACTCAGCGGGGGACACAGCGGGACACAGCGGGGGACACTGCGGGACACAATGTTGGACAGAGCGTGGGACACAGTGAGACACGGCGGGGACAAAGCTGGACACAGCGGTGTACACAGAGGGACACAGCAGGGACACAGCGGGGAAACAGCGTGACACAAAAGGACACAGCGAGACACAGCGGGGGACACAGCGAGGACACAGCTGCACACAGTGGGGGACACAGCAAGGACAGAGCGGGACACAGCGGGACACAGCGGGGGACACAGGAAGGACACAGCGGTACACAGAGGGGGACAGAGCGAGGACACATTGGGACACAGCGGGACTCAGCGGGGGACACAGCAGTACACAGCGGGACACAGCGGGACACAGAGGGGACACAGCAGGGACACAGCCGGGGACACAGCGGGACACAGCGGGGGGACACAGAGGGGTACACAGCGGGACACAGCGGGGAAAAAAGTGAGGCCACAGCAGAACACAGCGTGGGACACAGCGAGGACACAGCGGGACACAGCGGGACACAGCGGGACACAGCGGGGACAAAGCAGTAGACACAGCGGGACACAGTGGCGGACACAGCGGGACACAGCGTGGGACACAGGGAGGACACAGCGGGACCCAGCGGGACCCAGCGTCGATACTGCTGGGACACAGCGGGACACAGCGAGGTACACAGCTGGGGACACAACGGGACACAGCGGGGAACACAGGGAGGACATAGCGGGACCCAGCGTCGTTACAGCGGGGACACAGCGGGACACACCGGGGTCCACAGCTAGGGACACAACGGGACACTGCGGGGGACACAGAGAGGACAAAGCCGGAAAGAGCGGTACACAGCGGGGACACTGCGGGAACATAGTGGGACACAGCGGGGTACACATCGGGATACAGCGGTGACACAGAGGGGACTCAGCGGGACAAAGTGGGGGACACAGCGGCACACAGCGGGACACAGCGGGGGACACAGCAGGGGACAGCGGAGA
The DNA here is from genome assembly GCF_000151885.1 of Dipodomys ordii. NCBI lineage: Eukaryota > Metazoa > Chordata > Mammalia > Rodentia > Heteromyidae > Dipodomys > Dipodomys ordii. The sequence continues at coordinate 2,042 of NW_012300520.1, read as the reverse complement.
CAGAGAGGGGCGAAAGCGAGACACAGTGGTGATACAGCTGGACACAACGGAGTACACAGCGGGACACAGCGGGCACACAGAGGGACACAGCAGGGACCGAGCTGGACATAGCGGGACACAGCGAAACACAGCGTGGGACACAGCGGGACACAGCGGGGGACCCAGCGAGGACACAGCGGGACACAGCGGGGGACACAGCTGGGGACACAGAGGGACACAGCGGGGAACACAGCGAGGACACAACGGGACCCAGCAGGACACAGCGTCAATACAGCGGGGACACAGGGTTACACAGCGTGGTACCCAGCTGTGGACACAATGGGAAAGAGTGGGGGCACAGCGAGACACAGCGGGACACAGCGAGGACACAGCGGGACACATTGGTGACACAGCGGGGAAAACAGCAGGACACAGCAGCGGACAGAGCGGGGGACACAGCGCGACACAGCAAGACATAGCATGGACACAGCAGTAGACACAACGGGACATAGCTGGGGACACAACAGGACACAGCGGTGGACACAGCGAGGACACAGCAGGACCCACCGGGACCCAGCGGGGGACACAGCGAGGACACAGCAGGACACAGTGGGGGACACAGCGAGGACAAAGCGGGAGACACAGCGGGACACAGCGGGGAACACAGCGAGGACACAGTGGGACCCAGCGGGACACAGTGTCGATACAGCGGGCACACAGCGTTACACAGCGTGGTACTCAGCTGTGGACACAACGGGACACAGTGGGGGCACAGCCGGACACAGCGGGACACAGTGGGACACAGCGGGGACAAAGCGTGAGACACAGCGAGGGACAGAGCGGGAGACAGCGGGGAACACAGCGAGGACACAGCGGGACACAGCGGGACACAGCGTCGATACAGTGGGGACACAGCGTTACACAGCGTAGTACACATCTGTTTACACAACGGGACACAGTGGGGGCACAGCCGGACACAGCGGGACACAGTGGGACACAGCGGGGACAAAGCGTGAGACACAGCAGGGGACAGAGAGGGAGACAGCAGGGGACACAGCGAGGAAACAGCGTGACACAGCGGTGACACAGCGGGGACTCAGCGGGGGACACAGCGGGACACAGCGAGGAACACAGCAAAGACACAGTGGGACCCAGCGGGACACAGCGTAGATACAGCGGGAACACAGCGTTACACAGCGTGGTACACAGCTGTGGACACAACGAAATACAGTGGGGGCATAGCGGGACACAGCGGGACACAGTGGGACACAGCGGGGACAAAGCGTGAAACACAGAGGGGGACAGAGCGGGAGACAGCGGGGGACACAGCAAGAACACAGCGGGACACAGCGGGACACATCGGGAACAGAGCTGGACACAGCGGGACACAGCGGGACACAGCGAGGGACACAGCGGGACACAGAGGGGTACACAGCGGGACACAGCGGGGAACACAGTGAGGACACCGCGCGACACAGCGTCGATACAGTGGGGACACAGAGGGACACAGCGGGGGACACAGCTGTGGACACAACGGGACACAGTGGGGGCACAGCGGGACACAGCGTGACACAGTGGGACACAGCGGGGACAAAGTGTGAGACACAGCGGTGACACAGCAGGGACTCAGCGGGGGACACAGCGGGGGAAAAAGCGGGACACCAGGGAACACAGCGGGACAAAGCCGGAAACAGAGGTGACCCTGCGGGGACACAGCGGGACACAGCGGGGGACACAGCGGGACACAGCGGGACACAGCGGGGTGCATAGCGGGACACAGTGGGGCACAGAGGGTGGGACAGAGCGAGACCCAGCGGGGACAAAGCTGGACACAGCGGGGTACACAGAGGGACACAGCAGGGAAACAGCATGATACAACAGGACACAGCGGGACACAGAGGGGGGCACAGCAAGGACACAGCGGCACACAGCGAGGGACACAGCAAGGAAACAGCGGGACAAAGCGGGGGACACAGGGTGACACAGCGGGGAACACAGCGGGACACAGCGGGGGACACAGGGGGGACACAGCGGGACACAGCGGCGCACACAGCGAGGATGAT
>NW_012300519.1:0-3518 GCF_000151885.1 Dipodomys ordii | reverse complement strand
AGCTGTATCCTCACTGTGTTCCCCGCTGTATCCCGGTGTGTACACCTCTGTGTCCCCCTCTGTGTTCCACTGTGTCCCCCGCTGTGTCCCACTGTGTCCCGCTGTGTCCCGCTGTGTACTGCTGTGTTCCGCTGTGTCCCCGCTGTGTCCCGCTGTGTCCCGCTGTGTACTGCTTTGTTCTGCTTTGTCCCCCGCTGTGTCCAGCTGTGTCCTCCCTTTGTCCCCCGCTGTGTCAAGCTGTGTCCTCGCTGTGTCCCCGCTGTGTCCCTCCTGTGTCCCGTGATGTGTCCCGCTGTGTTCCCCTGTGTCCTCCTCTGTGTCCTGCTGTGTCCTCACTGTGTCCCTGCTGTGTCCCGCTGTGTCCCGCTGTGTCCCCACTGTGTCCCCACTGTGACCATCCTGTGTCCCCCGCTGTGTCCTGCTGTGTCCCGATTTGTCCCTGCTGTGACCCGCTGTGTCCCGCTGTGTCCCCGCTGTGTCCCCGCTGTGTCCCGCTGTGTACACCGCTGTGTCCAGCTTTGTCCCTGCTGTGTCTGGATGTGTTCCACGCTCTGTCCCCCACTGTGTAGCACTGTGTCCCCCGCTGTGTCCTGCTGTGCCCCCCACTGTGTCCCGCTGTGTCCCCGCAATGCCACCGATGTTTCCCGCTGGGTCCCACTGTGTCCCGCTGTGTCACCCGCTGTTTCCCTTTGTGTCCCCAGCTGTGTACTCCGCTGTGTCCCGCTGTGTCACACTGTGTCCCTTGGTGTCCCGCTTTGTGCCCCGCTGTGTCCCCCACTGAGTCCCCGCTGTGTCCCCGCTGTGTCCCGCTGTGTCCTCGCTGTGTTCCCTGCTGTCTCCTGCTCTGTCCCCCGCTGTGTCTCACGCTTTCTCTCCGCTGTGTCCCACTGTGTCCCGCTGTGTCCTGCTTTGTCCCCCACTGTGTCCCTTTGTGTCACGAGCTGTGTACCCCCGCTGTGTCCCGCTGTGTCCCCGCTGTATCAACGCTGTGTCCCGCAAGAGTCCCGCTGTGTCCTCGCTGTGTTCACCATTGTGTCCCGCTATGACCCCCGCTGTGTCTCCCGCTGTGTCCTGTTGTGTCCCGCTGTTTCCCCCACTGTGTCCCTGCTGTGTCCCTGCTGTGTCCCCGCTGTATCCCACTGTGTCCCAATGTGTCCTCGCTTTTTCCCATGCTGTGTTCCGCTGTGTCCTCGCTGTGTCCCCTGCTGTGTCCCATTGTGTCCGCAGCTGTGTACCCCACTGTGTCCTGCTGTGTCCCCACTTTATCGACGCTGTTTCCCGCTTGGTCCCGCTGTGTCCTCGCTGTGTCCCCCGCTGTGTCCCACTGTGTCCCCCGCTGTGTCCCGCTGTGTCTACTGCTGTGTCCCTGCTGTGTCCCACTGTGTCCTCCCTGTGTCCCCCGCTGTGTCCCGCTGTGTCCCACGCTGTGTCCCGCTGTGTCTACTGCTGTGTCCCTGCTGTGTCCCGCTGTGTCCCGCTGTGTCCTCGTTGTGTCCCAAGCTGTGTTTCGCTGTGTCCTCTCTGTGTCACCCGATGTGTCCCTTTGTGTCCCAAGATGTGTAACCCACTGTGTCCCACTGTGTCCCTGCTGTGTCCTCGCTGTGTTCCCCGACGTGTCCCGCTGTGTACTCCTCAGTGTCCCCCTCTGTGCCCCAGTGTGTCCCCAGCTGTGTCCCCTTTGTGTCTCGCTGTTGTGTCTCGCTGTGTCCCGCTGTGTCCCCCGCTGTGTCCCGCTGTGTCTACTGCTGTGTCCCTGCTGTGTCCCGCTGTGTTATGCTGTGTCCCCCTGTGTCCTTGATGTATCCCATGCTGTGTTCCACTGTGCCCTCACTGTGTCCCCCGATGTGTCCCACTGTGTACCCTTCGGTGTCCACCTCTCTGTCCCTCTGTGTCCCCCGCTGTGTCCCGCTGTGTCCCTCTCTGTCCCGCTGTGTACTGTTTTATAACCCAGCTGAGTCCCGCTGTGTCCCCGCTGTGTCCCGCTGTATCCCGCCTGTGTCCCCCGCTGTGTCCGACTTTGTCCGGCTGTGTCCCACGCTGTGTCCCCAGCTGTGACCCACTGTGTCCCCCACTGTGTCCCGTTGTGTCCCGCTGTGTCCCCTGCTGTGTCCCCCGCTGTGTCCGTGCTTTGTCCCCGCTGTGTCCTGCTGTGTCCCGCTGTGTCTTCGCTGTGTCCCACGCTGTGTTCCGCTGTGTCCTCGCTGTGTCCCCTGCTGTGTCCCATTGTGTCCCCAGCTGTGTAACCCGCTGTGTCCCGCTGTGTCCCCGCTGTATCGACGCTGTGTCCCGCTGTGTCCCGCTGTGTCCTTGCTGTGTCCACCGCTGTGTCCCCCTGTGTCCCCTGCTGTGTCCCGCTGTGTCTACTGCTTTGTCCCTGCTGTGTCCTGCTGTGTCCCTCTGTGTCCCGCTGTGTCCTCGCTGTGTCCCACGCTGTGTTCCGCTGTGTCCTCGCTATGTCCCCCGATGTGTTCCTTTGTGACCACAGCTGTGTAACCCGCTGTGTCCCTCTGTGTCCCCGTTGTATCGATGCTGTGTCCCGCTGTGTCCCGCTGTGTCCCACTGTGTCCTGCTGTGTCCCACGCTGAATCCCGCTGTGTCCCCGCTCTGTCCCGCTGTGTCCCGCTGTGTCCCCCGCTGTGTCCCGCTGTGTCTACTGCTGTGTCCCTGCTGTATCCCGCTGTGTTCTGCTGTGTCCCCCTGTGTCCCGCTGTGTCCTCGCTGTGTCGCACGCTGTGTTCCGCTGTGCCCTCGCTGTGTCCCCCGATGTGTCCCACTGTGTACCCTCCGGTCTCCACCTCTCTGTCCCGCTGTGTCCCCCGCTGTGTCCTGCTGTGTCCCTCTGTGTCCCGCTGTGTACTGCTGTGTCCCCCGCTGAGACCCGCTTGTACCAGCTGTGTCCGCTGTGTCCCACGTGTGTCCCCCGCTGTGTACCACTGTGTCTACTGCTGTGTCCCTGCTGTGTCCCGCTGTGTCCCGCTCTGTCCTATTGTGTCCTCGTTGTGTCCCACGCTGTGTTCCACTTTGTCCTCACTGTGTCCCCCGATGTGTCCCTTTGTGTCCTCGCTGTGTTCCCCGATGTGTCCCGCAGTGTCCCCCTGTGTTTCCCCCTCTGTGTCCCGCTGTGTCCCCCGCTGTGTCCCGCTGTGTCCCGCTGTGTACTGCTGTGTCCCCTGCTGAGTCTCGCTGTGTCCCAGCTGTGTCCCACTGTGACCCACCTGTGTCCCTCGCTGTGTCCCGCTCTGTCCCGCTGTGTCCCGAGCTGTGTCCCGCTGTGTCCCTCGCTGTGTCCCGCTGTGTCCACTGCTGTGTCCCCATTGTGTCCCGCTGTTTCCCGCGCTGTGTCCAGCTGTGTGCTCGCTGTGTCCCCAGCTCTGTCCCGCTGTGTCCTCGGTGTGTCCTCCGCTGTGTCCCACTGTGTCCCCCGCTGTGTCCTGTTGTGTCCCGCTGTGTCCCTGCTGTGACCCGCTGTCTCCCGCTTTGGTCCCGCTGTGTCCCCGCTGTGTCCCGCTGTGTACCCC
>NW_012300518.1:0-3519 GCF_000151885.1 Dipodomys ordii | reverse complement strand
AGTGGGACACTGCGGGGATCTGGGAGGACACTGCGGGACTTTTGGGGGATCAGGGAGGACACAGCGGGACTCATCTTGGGACACAGCGGGACACAACAGGGAAACAGTGGGGACTCACCGGGGGACACAGAGGGGGACAAAGCGGGACACCAAGGGACACAGTGTGACACAGCGGGTCAAAGCGGGGTACACAGCTGTGGACACAACGGGAAACAGCGGGGGACACAGCGGAACACAGCGGGACACAGCGGGGACAAAGCAGGGGACATAGCGTGGGACACAGCGGGACCCAGCGGGGACACAGCGGGACCCATCGGGGAAACAGCGGGGACACAGGGGCGGACACTGGGACAATGGTGGTCACAGGGGGACACAGTGGCTACACAGCAGGGACACAGCGGAGGACAGAGCGGAACACAGCGAGGGACACAGGGAGGACACAGCAGGACACAGCGGGGACACAGCGGGGACTCAGCGGGACACAGCGTGACACAGCGGGGACATAGCAGGGACACAGCAGGGACACAGCGGGGGTACAGCTGGACACAACGGGACACAGTGGGGGACAAAGCAGGACACATCGGGGGAAACAGCGGGGGTCACAGTGGGAAACAACGGGGAACACAGCAAGGACCCAGCGGGACACAGCGGGACACACCGTCGATACAGCGGGGACACAGCCTTACACAGCGGGTTACACAGCTGGGGACACAAAGGGACAGAGTGGCGGATAAAGCGGGACACAGCGGGACACAGTGGGACACAGCGGGGACAAAGCGTGAGACACAGCGTGGGAAAGAGCGGGAGACAGCGGGGGACACAGCGAGGACACAGCGGGACACAGCGGGGACACAGCAGGGACACAACGGGGGACACAGCGGGACACAGCGGGACACAGTGGGGGACAAAGCAGCACACAGCGGGGGAAACAGAGGGGTACACAGCAGGACACAGCGGGGAACACAGCGAGGACACAGCGGGACACAGCTTCGATACAGCAGGGACAAAGCGTTACACAGCGGGGAAACAGCGGGGACTCAGGGGCGGACACAGGGACAATGGTGGTCACAGCGGGACACAGCGGGACACAGCAGAACACAGCGTGGGATACAGCGGAACACTGTGGGGGACAGAGCGTGGGACACAGCGAGACACAGTTGGGACAATGCTGCACACAGCGGGGTACACAGAGGGACACAGCAGGGAAACAGCATGACACAACAGGACACAGCGGGACACAGCGTGGGACACAGCGGGACATAATGGGGGACACAGCGGAGGACAGAGCGGAGGACACAGTGGGACACAAGGGGGAACACAGCGAGGACCCAGCGGGACACAACGGGACACAGCGTGGACAAAGCGTGAGACACAGCGTGGGACAGAGCGGAAGACAGCGCGGGACACAGCGAGGACACAGCGGGACACAGCGGTGACACAGCGGAGACTCAGCGGAGGACACAGCAGGGGATATAGCGGGATAATACGTAGCACAGCGGGACACAACGTGAAACAGCGGTGACCCTGCGGGGACACAGAAGGACACAGCGGGGGACACAGCGGGACACAGCGGGGGACACAGCGGAACACAGTGGGGGAGAGAGCGTGGGACACATCGGGACACAGCAAGACACAGTGGGACACAGCGGGGACACAGGGAGGACACAGCGGGACACAACGGGGGACACAGGGGGACACAGCGGGGGATACAGGGAGGACACAGTGGGACACAGCGGGGACACAGCAGGGAAGAAGCGGGGGACACAGGGCACACAGCGGATACAGCGGGACACAGCAGGGGACACAGCGGGAAACAGAGGGGGACACCGAGGGGTACAGAGCGGGACACAGCAGGGAACACAGCGAGGACACAGCGGGACCCAGCGGGACACAGCGTCGATACAGCAGGGACAAAGTGGGACACAGCGGGGTACACAGCTGGGGACACAACGGGACACATTGGGGGACACAGCGAGGACACAGCGTAACACAGTGTGGGACACAGCGAGGACACAGCAGGACACAGCGGGACACAGCAGGGACACAGCGGGACACAGCGGGGGACACAGCGGGGGACCCAGCGAGGACACAGCAGGACACAGTGGGGAACACAGCGAGCACACAGCGGGGGACACAGCGGGGGACACTGAGGGACACAGCGGGACACAGCATCGATACAGCGGGGATACAGCATTACACAGCATGGTACACAGCTGTGGACACAACGGGACACAGTGGGGGCACAGCGGGACACAGCGGAACACAGTGGGACACATCGGGGACAAAGCGTGAGACACAGCGGATTTCAGAGCGGGAGACAGCGGGGGACACAGCGAGGACACAGCGGGACACAGCGGGGGAAACAGCGGGACACAGCGGTGGACACAGGGGGAGAGAGCGGGGGACACAGCGGGACACAGCGGTGGAAACAGCGGGACACAGCGGTGGACCCAGCGAGGACCCAGCGGGACCCAGTGGGACACAGCGTCGATACAGCTGGGATACAGCCTTACACAGCGTGGTACACATCTGTGGACACAATGGGACACAGTGGGGGCACAGCGGGACACAGTGGGACATAGCGAGGATAAATCGTGAGACGAAGCGGGGGATAGAGTGGGAGACAGCGGGGGACAAATCGAGGACACAGCAGCACACAGCGGGACACAGCGGGGAACACAGCGAGGACACAGCGGGATCCAGCGGGACCCAGCGTCGATACAGCGGGGACACAGCGGGCACAGCGGGGTACACAGCTGGGGACACAAAGGGACACAGCAGGGGACACAGTGAGGACACAGCGGAACGCAGCGTGGGACACAGCGAGGAGACAGCGGAACACAGCAAGACACAGTGGGGACCCAGCATGGACACAGCAGGGACACAGCGGGGGACACAGTGGGACACAGCGGGGACACAGCAGTGGACACAGAGGGAGACAGCGGGGGACACAGCGGGACACAGCGGCGGACACCACGGGGGACACAGCGGGATACAGCGGGACACAGGGGTGGACACAGCGAGGACACATTGGGACACAGCGGGGACACAGCGGGACTCAGCAGGGGACACAGCAGTACACAGCGGGACACAGCGGGACACAGTGGGGGACAAAGCGGGACACAGCAGGGGACACAGAGGGGTACACAGCGGGACACACCGGGGAACACAGTGAGGACACAACGGGACCCAGCGGGACACAGCATCGATGCAGCGGGGACATAGCAGGACACAGAGGGGTACACAGCTGGGGTCACAATGGGACACAGTGGGGGACACAGCGAGGACACAGCGAAATCCAGCGTGGGACACAGCGAGGACACAGGGAGACACAGCAGACACAGCGGGGACACTGCGCGAACATAGCGAGACACAGCTGTGTACACAGCGGGACACAGCGGGGTACACAGCGGGACACAGTGGGACACAGCGAGGGACACAGCGGGGACACAGTGGGACACAGCAGACAAAGCGGGACCCAGCGGTATACAGCGTCGATTCAGCGGGAACACAGCGGGA
>NW_012300517.1:0-3519 GCF_000151885.1 Dipodomys ordii | reverse complement strand
TCTTCTTCTTCTTCTTCTCCTTCTTCTTCTCTTTCTTTTGTTTCTGTTTTCCTGCTTCTTCTGCTTCTCCTGCTTCTCTTTCTGTTTTCCTTCTGTTTCTGCTTCTCCTTCTGCTTCTGCTTCTTCTCCTTCTTCTGTTTCTTCTGCTTCTGCTTCTCCTGCTTCTGCTTCTCCTGCTTCTCGTTCTACTTCCCTTTCTGCTTCTCTTTCTGCTTCTCTTTCTCCTTCTTCTGCTTCTCCTTCTGCTTCTTCTTCTCCTTCTGATTCTGCTTCCGCTTCAATTTCTCCTTCTGCTTCTCAATCTGCTTCTGTGTCTTCTGTTTCTTCTGCTTCTGCTTCTCCAGCTTCTCCTACTTCTCTTGCTGCTTCTCCTTCTGCGTCTCTTTGTGCTTTTGCTTATCCTTTTTCTTCTCCTACTCCTAATCCTCTTTCGCCTTCGACGTCTTCTTCTTCTGCTTCTCCTGCTGCTTCTGCTTCTGCTTATTCTACTATTTCTGTTTGTTCTGCTTCTGCTTCAGATTGTGCTTCTTCTGTTTCTCCTGCTTCAGATTCTGCTTCTGCTTATTCGGCTTCTCCTGTTTCTTCTGCTTCTGCTTCTCCTGCTTCTTCTGCTTCTCCTGCTTCTCTTTTGCTTCTCCTTCTGCTACTGCTTCTCCTTCTGCTTCTGCTTCTGCTCTTCTCCTTCTTCTATTTCTTATGCTTCTGTTTCTTCTTCTTCTTCTTCTTCTTCTTCTTCGTCTTTTTCTTCTTCTTCTCTTTCTTCTGATTCTACTTCTGCTTCTCGTTCTTCTCCTCTTTCTGCTTCTACTTCTGCTTCTTCTGCTTCTCCTTCTTGTTCTCCTTCTGTTTCTGATTCTCTTTCTGCTTCTGCTTCTCCCTCTGCTTCTCCTTCTCCTTTTCTTCTTCTGCTTCTCCCACTGATTCTGCTTCTTTTGCTTATTCTTTTTCTTCTGCTTCTGCTTCTCCTGCTTCTGCTTCTTCTGCTTCTACTGCTTCTCCTTATGCTTCTCCTTATGCTTCTCCTTATGCTGATGCTTCTTCTTCTACGACATCTTCTATATCTTCTTCTTCTTCTTCTTCTTCTTCTTCTTCTTCTTCTACTTCTTCTTCTTCTTCTTCTTCTTCTTCTTCTTCTTCTTCTTCTCCTTCTCTTTCTTCTGCTTATGATTTTCCTGCTTCTTCTGCTTCTACCGCTTCTCTTTCTGCTTCTCATTCTGCTTCTGCTTCTCCTAATGCTTCTCCTATTGCTTCTGCTGCCCTTCCTTCTCCTTCTTCTTCTCCTACTTCTGCTTCTCCTTCTGCTTCTGCTTCTTCTGCTTCTCCTGCTTCTCCTTCTGCATCTTATGCTGCTTCTGCTTCTCCTTCTGCTGCTTCTTCTGCTTCTGCTTCTCCTTCTTCTGTTTCTCCTTCTGATTCTCCTTCTGCTTCTCCTTCTGTTGCTCCTTCTCCTTCTTCCAATGATTCTGCTTCTTATGCTTATTACTTTTCTTCTGCTTCTGCTTCTCCTGCTTCTGCTTCTTCTGCTTCTACTGCTTCTCCTTATGCTTCTCCTCCTCCTCCTCCTTCTTCTTCTTCTTCTTCTTCTTCTTCTTCTTCTTCTTCTTCTTCTTCTTCTTCTTCTTCTTCTTCTTCTTCTTCTTCTTCTTTCTTCTGCTTCTGCTTTTCCTGCTTCTTCTGCTTCAAATGCTTCTCTTTCTGCTTCTCATTTTCTTCTGCTTCTCCTTCTGCTTCTCCTATTGCTTCTGCTGCTATTCCTTCTCCTTCTCCTACTTCTATTTCTTCTTCTGCTTCTGCTTCTTCTGCTTCTCCTGCTTCTCCTTCTGCATCTCCTTCTACTTGTGCTTGTCCTTATGCTTCTTCTTCTGCTTCTCCTTCGCTTCTCCTTCTGCTTCTTCTGCTTCTCCTTCTGATTCTCCTTCTGATTCTGCTTCTGTTTCTCCTTCTCCTTCTCGTTTTTCTGCTTTTCCTTCTGCTTCTCCTTCTACTTCTGCTGCTACTTCTTCTGCTTCCTCTGTTTCTTCTGCTTCTCCTTCTGCTTTTGATTCTCTTTCCGCTTCTGCTTCTCCTTCTGCTTCTCATTCTGCTTGTCCAGATTCTGCTTCTTCTGCTTCTCCTGCTTCTCCTTCTGCTTCAGGTTCTGCTTCTGCTTCTTCGTGTTCTTATGCTTCTGCTTCTCCTGCTTCTGCTTCTTCTGCTTCCCCTCCTTCTCTTTCTTCTTCTCCTTCTGTATCTGCTTCTCCTTCTGCTTCTGCTTCTTGTCCTTCTCCTTTTTCTTCTGCTTCTGCTTCTCCTGTTTCTATATCTCCTGCTTGTCCTTCTGCTGCTCTTTCTGCTTCTCCTGCTGCTTTTCCTTCTCCTGCTCCTTCTTCTGCTTCTCTTTCTGCTTCTCCTTCTGTTTCTCCTTCTACTTCTCCTTCTCGTTCTTCTGCTTTTCCTTCTGCTTCTCCTTCTGCTTTTGCTTCTCTTTCTGCTTCTGCTTCGCCTTCTGCTTCTCCAGGTTCTGCTTCTTCTGCTTCTCCTGCTTCTCCTTCTGCTTCAGGTTCTGCTTCTGCTTCTTCGGCTTCTTCTGCTTCTGCTTCTCCTGCTGCTGCTTCTTCTGCTTCTCCTGCTTCTCTTTCTGCTTTTCCTTCTGTTTCTGCTTCTCCTTCTGCTTCTGCTTTCTTCTCCTTCTTCTGTTTCTTCTGTTTCTGCTTCTCCTGCTTCTCGTTCTGCTTCTCTTTCTGCTTCTCCTTCTCCTACTTCTGCTTCTACTTCTGCTTCTGCTTCTCCTTCTGCTTCTGCTTCAATTTCTCCTTCTGCTTCTCATTCTGCTTCTGCGTCTCTGTTTCTTCTGCTTCTCTTGCTTCTGCTTCTCCTACTTTTCTTGCTGCTTGTGCTGCTTCTCCTTCTGCGTCTCTTTCTGCTTCTGCTTATCCTTTTGCTTCTCCTACTCCTAATCCTTCTCTTTCGCCTTCTCTTTCTTCTTCTTCTGCTTCACCTGCTGCTTTTGCTTCAGCTTATTCTACTATTTCTATTTCTTCTGCTTCTGCTTCAGATTGTGCTTCTTCTGTTTCTCCTGCTTCAGATTCTGCTTCTGCTTCTTCGGCTTCTCCTGTTTCTTCTGCTTCTGCTTCTCCTGCTTCTTCTGCTTCTCCTGCTTCTCTTTCTGCTTCTCCTTCTGCTTCTGCTTTTCCTTCTGCTTCTGCTTCTGCTCTTCTCCTTCTTCTGTTTCGTTTGCTTCTGTTTCTTCTGCTGCTTCTTCTTCTGTTTCTTCTGATTCTACTTCTGCTTCTCCTTCTTCTCCTCTTTCTGCTTCTGCTTCTGCTTCTTTTGCTTATTTTTTTCTTCTGCTTCTGCTTCTCCAGCTTTTGCTTCTTCTGCTTCTACTGCTTCTCCTTATGCTTGTCCTTATGCTTGTCCTTATGCTTCTTCTTCTTCTTCTTCTTCTTCTTCTTCTTCTTCTTCTTCTTCTTCTTCTTCTTCTTCTTCTTCTTCTTCTTCTTCTTCTTCTTCTTCTTCTTCATCTTCATCTTCTTCTCC
>NW_012300516.1:0-3519 GCF_000151885.1 Dipodomys ordii | reverse complement strand
GGGACACTGCGGGACACAGTGGGGACACAGCGGGACACAGGGGGACACAGCAGGGACAAAGCGGGACATAGCGGGGGACACAGCGGGAAACAGCTGGACACAGCGGGGGAAACAGCGGGACACAGTGGGGAACACAGCGGGGGACACAGTGGGACACAGCAGGGACACAGCGGGACACAGCGGCGAAACAAAGGGACAGGGCGGGCGACACAGCCGGGCCACAACAGGGACTCAGCGGGACATAGGGGGACACAGCGGGGACACAGCGGGACACAGTAGGGACACAGAGGGACACAACACGGGACAAAGCGGGGACACAGTGGGACACAACAGGGACACAGCGACGGACACAACAGGACACAGCAGGGACACATCGGGGGACACAGCGGGGGACACAGTTGGACGCAGCGGGACACAGCGGGTCACAGCGGGGGACACAGCAGGACACAGCGGGCGACACAGAGGGCTACACAGCGAGAAACAGCGGGGAACACAGCGAGGACCCAGCGGGACCAAGCGAGAAACAGCGTCGATACAGCGGGGACACAGCGGGACACAGCGTGGTACACAGCTGGGGACACAACGGCACACAGCAAGGGACACAGAGAGGACACAGCAGAACACAGCGTGGGACACAGCGAGGACACAGGGGGGACAAAGCGGGGGACACAGCGGGGGACACAGCGAGGACACAGCGGGGGACAAAGCGGGGGACACAGCGGGGACACAGCGGGACACAGCGGGGGACATAGCGAGGACACAGCGAGGACACAGTGGGTTACAAAGCGGGGGACACAGCAGGACACAGCGGGACACAGCGGGGACACAGAGGGGACTTAGCGTGGGACACAGCGGGGGACAAAGCCGGACACCACGGGACACAGTGTGATACAGTGGGACACAGCGGGGACACTGCGGGGACACAGCGAGACAAAGCAGGGGACACAGCGGGACACAGCGGAACACAGCGGGGAACACAGTGTGGGACAGAGAGGGAACACAGCGGGACACAACGGGGACACAGCTGGACACAGCGGGGTACACAGCGGGACACAGCGAGCACACAGCGGAGACACAGCGGGACACACCGGGACACAACAGGGGACACAGTGAGGACACAGCGGGACACAGCGGGGACAGCAGGGGACACAGCGGACCCAGCGGGGACACAGCAGTGGACAGAGAGAGACACAGCGGGGGACACAGCGGGACACAGCGGGGGACTCAGCGGGGGACACATCGGGACATAGCGGGACACATGGGGAACACAGGGGGGACACAGCGGAACACAGCGGGGGACACAGCTAGGACACATTGGGACACAGCGGGGACACAGCGGGACTCAGCAGGGGACACAGCAGTACACAGCGGGACACAGCGGGACAGAGTGGGGCACAGTGGGGGACAAAGCGGGACACAGCAGGAGACACAGAGGGGTACACAGCGGGACACAACGGGGAACACAGCGAGGACACAACGGGACCCAGCAGGACACAGCGTCGATGCAGCTGGGACACAGCAGGACACAACGGGGTACACAGCAGGGGTCACAACGTGACACAGCGGGGCACATAGCGAGGACACATCGGAACACAGCGTGGGACACAGCGAGGACACAGCGGGACACAGCGGGACACAGCGGGGACACAGGGAGGACACAGCGGGACACAGCGGGACACAGTGAGGGACACAGGGAGGACACAGCATGACACAGCGGGGACACAGCGGGAACTCACCGGGGGACACAGCGGGGAACAAAGTGGGACACCAAGGGACACAGTGTGACACAGCGGGACACAGCGGGGTACACAGCTGGGAACACAACGGGAAACAGCGGGGGACACAGCGGGACACAACGGGACACAGCGGGGAGCCAGCGGGACCCAGCGGGGAAACAGCGGGGATTCAGGGGGGGACACAGAGGGACAAAGGTGGTCAAAGCGGGACACAGAGGGGACACAGCAGGGACACAGCGGCGGACACAGCCGGACACAGTTGGACACAGCGGGGACACTGCGGGACACAGCGGGGGACACAGCGGGGGACACAGCGGGTCACAGCGGGGAACACAGCCGAGGACCCAGCGAGACCCAGCAGGACACAGCGTCGATACAGCAGGGGACACAGCGGGACACAAAGGGACACAGTGGAGGACAGTGCGGAACACAGCGAGGGACACAGGGAGGACACAGCAGGACACAGCTGGGACACAGCGGGACATAGCGGGGAACAGAGCGGTACACAGCGGGGGACACAGGGAGGACACAGCGGGACACACCCAGGACACAGGGGGGACTCAGCGTGGGACACAGAGGGGAACAAAGCGGAACACCACGGAACACAGCGGGACAAAGCGGGACAACGCAGAGACACAGCGGGGACACAGCGGGACACAGCGGGGGACACAGCGGGACACAGCGGGACACAGCGAGGGACACAGTGGGGACACAGCGGTACACAGCGGGGGACATAGCGAGGACACAGCGGGAAACAGCCGGACACAGCGTCGATACTGAGGGGACACAGTGGAACACAACGTGACACAGCGGGACACAGCGGGGGACACAGCGGGGGACAGCACGGGACAGAGAGGGTACACAGCGGGACTCAGCGGGGACACAGCTGGACCCAGCTTGGTACACAGCGGGCACACAGTAGGGACACAGCGGGACACAGCGGGATCAGATCGGGACAGAGCATGACACAGCGAGGACACATTGGGACACAGTGGGGACACAGCGGAACTCAGCGGGGGACACAGCAGTACACAGCGGGACACAGCGGGACACACTGGGGACGAAGCAGGGACACAGCAGGGGACACAGCGGGTCACAGCAGGTCACAGCGGGGGACATAGTGTGACACAGCGGTGGACACAGAGGGGTACAGAGCGAGAAACAGCTGGGAACCCAGCGAGGACCCAGCGGGACCAAGCGAGATACAGCGGCGATACAGCGGGGACACAGCGGGACACAGCGGGGTACACAGCTAGGGACACAACGGCACACAGCAGGGGACACAGCGAGGACACAGCGGAACACAGCGTGGGACACAGCGAGGACACAGCGGGAGACAAAGCGGGGGAAACAGCGCGGACACAGCGGGACAAAGCGGGGGACACAGCGGGACACAGCGGGACACAGCGAGGGACACAGCGGGGACACAGTGGGACACAGCGGGGGACATAGCGAGGACACAGCGGGAAACAGCCGGACACAGCATCGATACTGAGGGGACACAGCAGGACAGACCTGGGACACAGCGGGACTCAGCGGGGACACAGCAGTACACAGCGGGACACAGCAGGGACAAAGCGGGGGATACAACGGGACACAGCGGGGGATAAAGCGGGACACAGAGGGGGACACTTTGGGGTACACAGCGGGACACAGCGGGGAACACAAAGAGGACACAGCCGGACCTAGCGGGACACAGCGTCGATACAGCTGGGACACAGCGGGACACAGTGGGGTACACAGCTGGGGACACAACGGGACACATTGGGGGACAGAGCGGTGA
>NW_012300515.1:0-3519 GCF_000151885.1 Dipodomys ordii | reverse complement strand
AGCAGAAGAAGGAGAAGAGCAGAAGCAGAAGCAGAAGGAGAAGCAGAAGCAGAAGGAGAAGCAGGAGAAGCAGGAGAAGCAGAAGAAGCAGGAGAAGCAGAAGCAGAAGAAACAGGCGAAGCCGAACAAGCAGAATCATAATCTGAAGCAGAAGGAGAAACAGAAGAAGCACAATCTGAAGCAGAAGCAGAAGAAACAGTAATAGTAGAATAAGCAGAAGCAGCAGGAGAAGCAGAAGAAGAAGACGGAGAAGGCGAGAGAGAAGGATTAGGAGTAGGAGAAGCAAAAGGATAAGCAGAAGGAGAAAGAGACGCAGAAGGAAAAGCAGCACAAGAAGTAGGAGAAGCAGGAGAAACAGAAGACGCAGAAGCAGAATGAGAAGCAGAAGGAGAAATTGAAGCAGAAGCAGAAGGAGAAGCAGAAGGAGAAGCAGAAGAAGGAGAAGGAGAAGGAGAAAGAGAAGCAGAAAGAGAAGCAGAACGAGAAGCAAGAGAAGCAGAAGCAGGAGAAGCAGAAGCAGAAGAAACAGAAGGAGAAGAAGCAGAAGCAGAAACAGAAGGGAAAGCAGAAAGAGAAGCAGGAGAAGCAGAAGAAGCAGCAGCAGGAGAAGCAGAAGCAGAAGAAGCCGAAGAAGCAGAAGCAGAACCTGAAGCAGAAGGAGAAGCAGGAGAAGCAGAAGATGTGGAGAAGCAGATGGAGAAGCAGAAAAAGGAGAAGGAGAAGGAGAAAGAGCAGCAGAAGGAGAAGCAGGAGATGCAGAAACAAGAGAAGCAGAAGCAGAAGAAACAGGAGAAGGACAAGAAGCAGAAGCAGAAGGAGAAGCAGAAACAGAAGGAGAAGCAGAAAGAGAAGCAGGAGAAGCAGATGAAGCAGCAGCAGGAGAAGCAGAAGCAGAAGAATCCGAAGAAGCAGAAGCAGAATCTGAAGCAGATTGAGAAGCAAGGGAAGCAGAAGAAGCAGAATCTGGAGAAGCAGAATGAGAAGCTGAAGGAGAAGCAGAAGCGGAAAGAGAATCAAAAGCAGCAGGAGAAGCAGAAGAAACAGAAGAAGCAGAAGCAGTAGCAGTTGCAGCAGAAGCAGAAGGAAAAGCAGAAGAACGAGAAGGAGAAGGAAAAACAGAAGCAGAAGCAGAAGGAGAATCTGAAGGAGAAGCAGAAGAAGCAGAAGGAGAAGCAGAAGCAGCAGAAGCAGCAGAAGGAGAAGAAAAAGCAGAAGAAGATGCAGAAGGAGAAGCTGGAGAAGCAGAAGAAGCAGACGCAGAAGAAGAAGTAGAAGTTGGAAAAGGAGAAGGAAGAGCAGCAGAAGCAATATAAGAAGCAGAAGGAGAAGCAGAAGCAGAATGAGAAGCAGAAAGAGAAGCAGTAGAAGCAGAAGAAGCAGGAAAACAGAAGCAGAAGAAAGAGAAGAGGAAGAAGAAGAAGAAGAAGAAGAAGAAGAAGAAGAAGAAGAAGAAGAAGAAGAAGAAGAAGAAGAAGAAGAAGAAGAAGAAGAAGAAGAAGAAGAAGAAGAAGAAGGAGAAGAAGAAGAAGGAAGAAGAAGGAGAAGAAGAAGAAGGAGAAGAAGAAGAAGAAGAAGAAGAAGAAGAAGAAGAAGAAGAAGAAGAAGAAGAAGAAGAAGAAGAAGAAGAAGAAGAAGAAGAAGAAGAAGAAGCAGGAGAAGCAGAAGAAAAAGAATAAGCATAAGAAGCAGAATCAGAGGGAGTAGGAGAAGACGGAGAACTAGCAGCAAAAGGAGAAGCAGAAGGAGAAGAAGATGCAGAAGGAGAAGCAGGAGAAGCAGAAGCAGAAAGAGAAGCAGAAGTAGGAGAAGGAGAAGGAGAAGGAAGGGCAGCAGAAGCAATAGGAGAAGCAGAAGGAGAAGCAGAAGCAGAATGAGAAGCAGAAAGAGAAGCAGTAGAAGCAGAAGAAGCAGGAAAAGCAGAAGCAGACGAAAGAGAAGAAGAAGAAGAAGAAGAAGAAGAAGAAGAAGAAGAAGAAGAAGAAGAAGAAGAAGAAGAAGAAGAAGAAGAAGAAGAAGAAGAAGAAGACAAAGAAGAAGAAGAAGAAGCAGCAGCATAAGGAGAAGCGTAAGGAGAAGTAAGGAGAAGCAGTAGAAGCAGAAGAAGCAGAAGCAGAAGCAGAAGAAAAAGAATAAGCAAAAGAAGCAGAAGCAGAAGCACTGGGAGAAGCAGAAGAATGAGAAGGAGCAGCAGAAGGAGAAGCAGAAGCAGAAAGAGAAGCAGAAACAGAAGGAGAACAAGAAGGAGAAGCATGAGAATCAGAAGAAGCAGAAGTAGAAGCAGAAAGAGGAGAAGAAGGAGAATCAGAAGTAGAAGCAGAAGAAACAGAAGAAGAAGAAGCAGAAGAAACAGAAGCAAAAGAAACAGAAGAAGGAGAAGAGCAGAAGCAGAAGGAGAAAGAGAAGCAGGAGAAATAGAAGAAGCAGAAGCAGAAGAAACAGGAGAAGCCGAAGAAGCAGAAGCAGAATCTGAAGCAGGAGAAACAGAAGAAGCACAATCTGAAGAAGAAGCAGAAGAAACAGAAATAGTACAATAAGCAGAAGCAGCAGGAAAAGCAGAAGAAGAAGAAGAAGGAGAAGGCGAAAGAGAAGGATTAGGAGTAGGAGAAGCAAAAGGATAAGCAGAAGCAGAAAGAGACGCAGAAGGAGAAGCAGCACGAGAAGTAGGAGAAGCAGGAGAAGCAGAAGAAGCAGAATCTAGAGAAGAAGAAGGAGAACCAGAAGGAGAAGCAGAAGCAGAAAGAGAAGCAAAAGCAGAAGTATAAGCAGAACAAACAGAAGAAGCAGAGGCAGTAGCAGAAGAAGCAGAAGATGGAGAAACAGAAGGAGAAGCAGAAAGAGAAGCAGAAGAAGGAGCAGGAGACGGAAAAGCAGCAGGAGAAGCAGAAAGAGCAGCAGAAGGAGAAGCAGGAGATACAGAAACAGGAGAAGCAGAAGTAGAAGAATCAGGAGAAGGACAAGAAGCAGAAGCAGAAGGAGAAGCAGAAACAGAAGGAGAAGCAGAAAGAGAAGGAGGGGAAGCAGAAGAAGCAGAAGCAGGAGAAGCAGAAGCATAAGAATCTGAAGAAGCAGAAGCAGAACCTGAAGCAGAAGGAGAAGCAGGAGAAGCAGAAGAAGCAGAATCCGGATAATCAGAATGACAAGCTGAAGGAGAAGCAGAAGCAGAAAGAGAATCAAATGCAGAAGGAGAAGCAGAAGAATCAGAAGAAGTAGAAGCAGTAGCAGTTGTAGCAGAAGCAGAAGGAGAAGCCGAAAGAAAAGCAGAAGAACAAGAAGGAGAAGGAGAAACAGAAGGAGAAGCAGAAGGAGAAGCAGAAAGAGAAGCAGGTAAAGCAGAAGAAGAAGAAGCAGAAGGAGAATCAGAAGGAGAAGGAGAAGCAGAAGCAGAAGAAGATGCAGAAGGAGAAGCGGGAGAAGCAGAAGCTGAAGGAGAAGCAGGAAAAGCAGAAGAAGCAGAAGCAAAAGGAGAAGCAAAAGAAGGAGAAGCAGAAACAGAAGAAGAAGCATAAGGACAAGCACAAG